>NC_140165.1:49582243-49882194 GCF_963971535.1 Notolepis coatsorum
AAGAAAAGTAATTTAATTATGCTATTTAAATATGTACAAACAAAAGAAATTAAAGAATTAATGGATCAGTAATATCAGTAATGTAGTGAGTGCATGAGTGAGTCAGTGTGTGGTGCGTGTAAATGATAATATGAGAAACAACCAAACCAAATTCAAACAAACAAAATGTCAGGACCAGCTTGGAGGAGAGACAGACAGACAAATGGAGAAGTCAGGCCTTTTACACAGGTGTGCCTCCTCCTCCTGACACACCTGCACAGGTGCGTCTGATTGCCAGTCTGTGGATGACAGACAGGTTAATGGAGATATCCAGGTATATCCTTGAGTCATCCTGTAGGAGAGGGATTGGCTTGTCACAAAGTTGACCTGGTGAAACTAAAATATCACAAAACAGCTGCGACCTGAGAGTAAATTTTTTTTTAATGGGAAGTGGTTTGGTTTAGACATCCCTACCATACAATTTGATCTGAATATACAAAAATAAACAGTGTGAACTATATAAAAAACTCTGAATATATAAATATGAGGAAAATAAACAGTGTAAACAAAGGTGCAGATGATGATCAGTTATATTATACGTTACAATAAATACGTATAGGCAATAACGTTTTTTAATCTGAATATATACTATGAGTAAGAGTAAAAGTACACCCCTCTGTATTACTATTGAATGATGTTTTTGAGTTTGCAGTAAATCCACAGCTAAAGAGATTGGTTTTATCGGGTATCACAGTAGCTAAAAAGCTGATCGCATCACGCTGGTTTCAACCGGAAAAAATTTGCCGGAAAGTTTGGTTTCTTACATATCTCGATGTGATTTATCAAGAAATATCTACAGCAAGAATTATGGGTCTCAATGAATCCAAAATGTCAATGTGGTTAGAAGTGGTGGAGAGAATAAAATCTAGCTTATAATGGTAGTGTCTGGTTAGGAGCGAGGGATAATGGAGGTACTATCCAAAGAGGGGTCCGGGAGGGGGGGGTTCGAGCTGGAGCATATGTGTGTAGGTTTTTAGATAACAGGTATTAGGGGTATATCCTGTATAAGACATTGGTATAAATGGTAATTTCGTTGGATATACACTGTATATTAATGCTTGTGTATCTTATCGTGTGTTGTCATGTTTGTTTATATGTGTTTAAAAAAAAAAAAAAAAAAAAAAGAGTAAGAGTAAGAGTAAAAGTAAACAGTATACACAAGGTGCAGTATACACAAGGTACCCTAACTGTCATGACATACGTCATACGTTGTAGTCCGTGCAGGTTTTGGTCAGACACACTTAGTGGTTAGACATTCCAGTTCTGTATGCATTTCTTTCCTCACGATTCAAATATCTAGTAATGTACTCTGCCGTATAAGGCTACCATTGCTGTTGAAGTGATTGGCTGTCTGGTGTTTTAGGATATATCTCATTGGAGGGATCCCTTAACTCCAAAGAGCGGTTGGACCCAAAGCTCTTCTGATACATAATTTGTACCGCATCGTCAGCAGGAGCTGGTGAACAGATCACTGTTTCCCCTGCCAGTTTTGGAACCCCCGCTGCCCTGTGAGAACCGCTAAATATTTTATTCATGTTATTTAGCTAATTTATGTGCACATGTTTAATTTCAGCTCAGTGTGAGAGTTTATTACTGCATTTTGATGTAATTTGCAGTCGTTAGTTTCTCTCCTCCTCTGCTCTCTGTGTTTCAATGCAGCCCAGGGATCCACCCTAACCCCCCCCCCCCCCCCCCACTGTCAAGCAGTCAACATTCTGACAAGTTCCATCACTGATATGATGTGGTCAGTAACCTAGTTTTTTTTTCATATTTTTGTCAGATCATTTTTGCAGTGTGGAGTTATCTCTCCTGATTGGATAAAGTGGGAACGGGATACCAGGAAAACCCACCGTCTGTTTACTGCAGAGCAGAGGGACTGGGAGACCCATGTTACTGAACAGACAATCTCAGTGATGGCTGTCGGAGTGTAGAACTATTATTTTAACATGTAGACTTGTTTATTTTCACAAACAAAAAAATACCACTCACAGCACTTAACATGTAGCTACAAAGGTCTTGTTATACACCTCTGAACTCGCTCTTCACTGCCAGGCATCACCTCTTTCCACCCACATCCCTCACATATGGCATTTGAATTGTAACAGCTCGGATTGTCTCTGCAAAAGTAAATATTATCAAAATGTCACACACTGTGTGAACAATTCAATTGAGTTCCTGAATCCAAAGCAACACGCTTTGCTGGCGTTTGGTTTCATCTCGGTGGGTAATACGCGCAGTCAACTTTCATCTGAAACGTCGATACCCAGCTGCATTGAATATTGTTGAGATTTTGCGCCTCTCCTTGTAAATTACTGTACATCTAACATCTAACAATCTTTTTTTTATTTTAAGTACTGTAGTCCAACTGTAGTGGATGTAAATAATGTCCTACTCGACTACAGTATATTTGATACGTGACAAAGACAATGATGAGGGTTGGATAGACACGGAGAGATGAAGATAGGTAGACAGAGAGAATGAGGGCCGTTGTTCATGGCATCTTCCCCCATGCTCTGGCTGTCCCCACTGTCCCGACACTAGCCTTGTAAACAATGAGAACGGAGGGCCAAATCGGTTTGGCACGTTCACTATCATACACCACCTGCCATCGCTGGAGCCCAGTGATTGGCTACCACCTGTCATTGTCAGGCTTCGGTTTCATGACTCATTCACAACATCCATCCTAACATGGTATATGGTGCAGCACAGCATACCAAGCAGGTTGTGGATTTCACTTAACGATGGACTAATAGTTTAGTTTGCAATATTAATATTTGTCAAGTTTGGTGCAAAGCGGAATGTGGTGGAAAATAGCCGAAGCTAATAACTTACTCAGTCAAAAGAGACATGTTTAATCCGATTTATTAACTCAATCGAAGTATCAATAGAAAATTAGTAAGAGTCAGGCTGGATGACTCTCAATAAGGTGTTTTAGCTAGGACACCAGGGAAGAGAGACCCCTCACTGGATCAAACATCTTTATACATAGAAACTGGAAAGGGTGCAGGGTCATAGGAATACATGAACATACTGTAGGGGTGTGACATCTTTGGGGACATATGCAAAGGTGGGGAAGTGGGGTAAGAAGGAATGGGGGTAGGAAGGAAAGATGGGTTGAGGGAGATCATCAAAGAGAGGGGGGAAGGGGGACTTATTTCCCACAGGAAACAAAGCGCCCAAAAGTAACACATCAGTTTACATTTCTCCCCAGTTTGATTGGAGCCCAGGGTCATACGGTTTGGCTCATCAACTATAGAAATAATACATATTGATACCATCGGTAGGATATCGCAAAGGGACAGCGCATTTCAAATGTCAGGATCGGCCAAGGTGTTGAATGAATGTTTTTAGTTGACAATAATGCCAAACTTATTTTCGTTGTACTGTACTTGTGGTGTATAATGACAATATATTTGTATCTAATCTAATCAAATCTAAATGATGAAATCTAAAACGTCACAGGGCTCCTCGCTATAGCAGGACGAATATATTTGTCAAGTTTGGTGCAAATTGGATAAAGCGTTCATAAGTAACATCAATCTATATCTGTATACTTAAACACAGAAAATAGCAATAAACAAGGGCAGGTAATTTAGTCAATGTTCATAGAAGAATACATTTAACCCTGCAAGGCCCACAGTTGCAAATGTGTAACATTTGTATTTTATCAAAAAATGGTATAAATAATTAGTTTTTGTTATGGTTTGTAACCGACCCCAATCGCACAACACAAGACAGGTATGAGAGTAAGCCAAAACAGGGCAAATATTTATTATAGATCAAAAAGCGGCACAGTCCCTTTAAGGGAAAACACAAAAACACTAGAGTCAAGGAAATCTGGAAAATGCGGCACTGTGCCTTTAAGAGGCGAACAGGCTAAGGGACTAAGGCTAAGGGCCAGGGCTAAGGACCAGGGCTAAGTGTCAGGGCCAGGAACAGGGGCACTGGAGAGGGGGACAGGGACAGAGGCCCGGAGAGGCGGGCTGGAGACAGGGACAGAGAACAGGGTTAAGGCCTTGGACAGGGCGAGGGCCAGAGCTGCTTACAGGGATGAGGACAGGGTTCCGACGGCGGAGGCCTGGCACGGGGACAGGGGCCCGACGGCGGAGGCCTGGCACGGGAACAGGGGCCCGACGGTGGAGGCCTGGCACGGGGACAGGGGCCCGACAGCGGGGCCTGGCACGGAGATCCTCCTCCTCCTCTTCGGATGCTGCAGACGGGCAGCGCAGAACAAAGGGGGTCCCAGGGGACCGGGATGGGAACACGCCGTCCTCCCGTGGAATTCTAGGGAGCGACGACGAGCCTGGGTCCAAGGGGAACGGGATGGGCACACGCCGTCCTCCCGTGGAATACTAGGGAGCGACGACGAGCCTCACCCCCAGGAACGAGGATCACGAAGAGACGCCTTCCTCCCGTGGAATCGGGAGCGATGACGAGCCGGCTTGACGTCTGGAGTGGGAACACTGGAAAACCTCCCGTAGAGAATTAGAGAGCGAAGACGGTGTCCCACTCCAGGCAAACGGCGACAGGTGGTGATGGCTGGCACGTCGTCTCACGCCGGAGACGCGGCAGGTGATGGTAACGTACAGGATGGTAACGTACAGAACTCCATGAACACAGAGTGTACACAGATACAGATACAGAACGAACACAGAGTCCAGAACACAGAGTCCAGAACACAGAGTCCAGAACACAGAACGACCCGACAAGGACTGGAGGGGAGTCGGCAACCTATGTACTCTCCCGAGGTGATTGCAAACTCCCAACAGGTGCGTGAAGGTAGAGGATCAAGGATGTCCAAGGGTGGGGGCTGGTGAAGAGTAGAGGAGAGTAAATCATCGCAAGGGTGGGGGCTGGTGAAGAGTAGAGGAGAGTAGACAGGGAAAACACAGGAAAAAGGTCCAGGGACAGGCGAATCCTCACAGTTTTCCTGTTATTTTTTCACCTAAACATCATCATTGGATCCTATTGTTTAGTCTTGCAATACCATTGGCCAGCATATTTGCATATAGGTACCCTGTACAGAGGCAGGAAACTTCAGAACTTCAAAAACATTGAAGGACGAACAACTCTCTTTTTCACTGGACCGGATTGGTCACAAAACCAGGTAATACATTTACATGTTTACAATATCTTTTTTTTTTTACATACAATAGAGCTACATCAACGCAATTTGTCTTAATGAAAAATTTATAATTTGAATCCAAAAGGTAGCAAAAATCAAGCAAAAATACAAATTTTCCCAAAAAATACAACAAAATACAAAATCCAGCATAATCCACATAGAAATCCCAGTTAATCTACAAAGCGAAATCCTCTTAAAACTTTTTTCTTTTCACTTTTTCTCCCATTTTCAATTTTTCTCCCATCCCAATTTCGTATCATCCAATTCAACCCTCCCCTGTCTCGAACGCTGTTTCTTGCCTCCCACAAGCCGGCTGCAATGTGGACTAAGTCATACATAGCACGAGTCCCCTCCGATACTCGAGGTAACAGCAGTCGCATCTTTTCACCTGCGCGGCGCGATCTTTCAGCGTCAGGGGTCTGCGCTTTGGAGGGGCGCTGCCCCCATCGCTTCCTGATTCTACTGCGCAGGTGCACCAACCGACCTGTAGGAGTCGCTGTCCACAACGCCCGATCCCCACCCATCAGTTTCCCACCCCCTAATACTGCCAATGTGTATTAGTACTGACGACCAGCTAAATTGAAAGCAATGTGGAGCGCTGGGCTCGAACAGGCAAACCCAGCGTCTCCAGTATTCGTGGTGAGCGCCTTGCCCACTGCACCAGTGACCACGTAGCCGCCCAAACAATTTTTTTTTTTTGAATCAGTCTTACCGGTTCACTGCTGAATGTACAAAAACTTAAATCATCTTAATTAGGAAAATAGACTAATAAATCTAACAGATTAACTTTCCTGTTTACGGCTTACTCTCTATCTCTCAACATCAATGTAAATGTAAAGGCTTTAGTTCCTTCACTTACTAGGCCTCTAAAAGTTGAGAGGCCTAGTTTCCTAGTCAAAAACTATGCCATGGGCTCCAAAATGGCTTCTCTGTGACCCCCCCCTGACCTGGCCACACCCACATCCTAGTATGCTTTCTCACAGGAAATTATGAGTATGAGGTTAAAGGTGAGGGAAGGAAATAAATAACATAACACATCAATCTCGTAATCAACTGTGTACTGTTGCCCTACTATGAGCAACTAAACAAAAGAAGAAAGAAAATTGCTTAAAAGCTACAGAATGGAACCCTGGGCCCTCATTTATCAACAATTATTAGAAAGTGTTCTATCTTTAGTCAAGTCAAGTCAAGAGTTTTAATTGTCACGGCATACAAGTATACAATGAAATGCGGGTGGTCTTGCCCGCGACGATGTGCAATACAGTGGTACAACATATAATAGAATCCAATAAAAAAACAGTGGTACAACATATAATAGAATCCAATAAAAAAACAACATTGTGCAATAAACAGGTAACAGGTAACATGGTGTGACATCTCGGTATCTGTACATAGTATTTACAGAGCATATAGGACATGCTAGGTAGCTTTAGTAGTGCAATACACTGTTCCTGTTGTTATACTAATTTAAAGTGGCCTTTCCTCTTGGCCATAAGTGTGCGTGTGTGCGGCGTGAGTGTGTGCTCGTGTGTGCTTGTGTGTGGTTAGTTCAGTGTTCTGTGGCACTCAATGTTCATTGTTCAAGGCTCTGATGGCCTGGGGGAAGAAGCTGAGCCTAAGCCTCTCTGTCCTAGTAGCTGGGGTTCGCAGGCGTCTGCCTGACCTCAGCAGCTGAAACAGGCTGTTATTGGGGTGGTGGGGGTCTTTCATTATTCTGCAGGCTCTGGATTTGCACCTCTTGTTGTATAGAACCTGCAGGGGAGGTAGCGCAATACCCGTGGTACGCTCGGCTGAGCGCACCACTCTCTGTAGGGCCTTCTTGTCCTGTGCCGTGCTGTTTCCATACCAGGCAGTGATGTTTCCGGTCAAGATGCTCTCTACAGCTCCTGAGTAGAAGGACTGGAGTATCTTCCCCGATACTCTGAACTTCCTTAACTGTCTCAGGTGGTAGAGGCGCTGCTTCGCTTTCTTTACTACTGTGTCTATGTGTGTTGACCATGTCAGATCCTCTGAGATGTGGACCCCCAGGTACTTAAAGCTGCTCACCCTGTCCACGGTAGCCCCGTTAATCATCAGTGGTGTGTGTGTCTCCTGCTGTCCTCTCCTATAATCCACGATCAGCTCCTTGGTTTTACCAATGTTCAGGAGCAGGCTGTTGTCCTGGCACCAGCGTTCCAGTACCTCAACCTCCTCCCGGTAGGCCTTCTCCTCGTTGTCCGAGATCAGCCCCACCACCACCGTGTCGTCTGCGAACTTCACTATGGAGTTGGAGCTGAACTTGGCCACATAGTCGTGTGTGTAGAGTGAGTACAGCAGGGGGCTTAGAACACAGCCCTGGGGGGACCCGATGCTCAGGGTGATGGTGTTGGAGGTCTGACCCCCCACCCTGACCGCCTGGGGTCTTTCACTCAGAAAGTCCAGTACCCAGGTGCTCAGGGCGGAGCTCAGACCCAGCTCGATCAGCTTGTCCACCAGTCTGGTGGGGACTATGGTGTTGAACGCTGAGCTGTAGTCAATGAACAACAGTCTCACATAGCCCCCCTTCTGACGGTCAAGGTGGGAGAGAGTGCTGTGCAGTACCTGGGAGACCGCGTCGTCAGTGGACCTGTTTGTCCTGTATGCAAATTGCATAGGGTCCATATCACTGGGGAGGGAGGCACAAATGTGGTCCTTGACCAGCCTCTCGAAACATTTCATGACCACAGAGGTGAGTGCCACCGGTCTGTAGTCATCTTTGTTCTTAAGCACAGAATTTAGAATGTGTGTACGCACAGAAAAATCGGGATTCATCACACGTGCGTACACAGGTCGTACGCACACTCTGTGTTGATAAATACCTCTTTGTTCTACCGTCAATGCTCGTGCATGATTATCCATATATATCATGAAACACCCCCCATGGGATGTGAAATAATGGACTGACCCGAGCGAACTACTGTATGAGAAACTCCATGAGCGAGATTGTTCACGGAACCAAGAAGACACAACCCGTGTTATGTCAGATATCAAAGACTCCCTAAGACCATTGCTGCAATTCTGCCTGGACAGCTCAAAATACTAATAAAGACAGTTCGTTAACCACTGTTTGGCGTTCGTCTGTCATTATAACCATGCTGGAATATGAATGCCTTTATTCATTTTGTTCGATTGGCTACCGGGTATAATATGATTTGTACTAGAGGCATACAATCTATTTTGTTGTCGGTATTAGGTAGCCTATATGAATTACATAATAGCAGCCATAGCCTACATTATGCAACAGTAACTTGCGCATATATAATAACACACAGCCCTGCGAAGCCTGCATACAGTAAACTAACTTGATCATTAATCTAGCTGTTGTATCTTTACGCTTATGAAAACATTAAATAATATGTATAGGCTATAGGCTGTCGCTTTGCATTAATAGCCTATATTCTCAAATGGCATTTAATGGCTATCCGACTCCTCGCTATCCTCACGGACGGACCAGTATACCTTTATATCATATCATATTCATATTCATATCATAGTTTACTCTATCAGCCTACCCAGCATGTAATACGTTCTTTGTTAGAACTCAACTCGTTATTATTTTGCGCATAGATTGCAGAAATACGGGAACGTTTTGATTTATATTAAAAGGCTTTGACATTGTAAAACTAAATACGTGGAATTCTGTAAGCAGAATACAAGTCATATCACCCACGATATATGCTCTGTATCTAGAGCATGTATGCTTTTCATTCATTTAAGTCACATTTATTGCAAGGGTTTTGTATACACATAAACTCAACAAATAACCTCTGTTCTCGTTGCAATCTGTTTTTTATTCTTTCTTATAGGAAGGGGGAAGAACACTATGTCGTGTTGTGTTCATATGACTTGTATTCTGCTTACAGCTTCGGGGTTCCACTTATTACGTTTAACAATGGCAAAGCCTTTAAAATATAATCAAAACGTTCCCGTATTTCTGCAATCTATGAGCAAAATAATAACGAGTCTCAACTCAGTCAGAGAAAGACCTATTATTCCAAATGCTATTTATAGGGTTTTGACCATAATTACACTACTGTTGCTATTTTACAATGAACTATAATGAATTACGGGGGTCATACAGAACACGCCAGTGTTGAAACTAATGCACGGAAGCTTATTTCCACATTGTAATCATATTCTACCACCCGGTACCAGTTACGCATGCTCCGAGCTATGCGTAGATATACGCACAAAGTCAAGCACAAGTTCAAATTGATAAGTGTTGACAGAATCAGGCTATAGAGCGACAATAATGTGGTCAAGAGGCATGGTTTCTATCTTCAGCCTTTAACACTATGCCGTCCGTCCACGTATATATACGTGTTACGAAAAAGAGCGATGTGGACCAGAGCCACGAGTATATACGTGACGAGTTGTTATTGTTTTATTCCATATTTATAGCGCTTCTTAGGTACCCGATCCACTACCAGCATCTTTTCAGATATTTGATTTTCGAAACATGCAGTACCGGCCAAACCCGCTTAGGGGCGCCATCGCTCCACTGCAGTATCAATGTAAAAAAAAGTACAATTCTGTGGGCGGATCATAGTTCCTTGATCCCAGCCGAACATCCTCCATCTCGGATCAGTTTGGCGAGCGGTTTTTTCAGCGTGGAATAATGGGATTTATGATTAGCCAATGTGCATATCGATCTACCAGAATCCGATGAGTGGTGAGGAAATGCTGCCGGCGATCACATGGCCTGATGGTAGGATAATATTACCCCAAATTACAGCTGGATTGGACATTGTTTTATAACGTAACGTGATTGGTCAATGAAAATGCTATATTGAACCCACACTGTATTGCGGATCAATAATAGTAATCGGCGTTCCCCACCGCCCCCATTTCATCCATAGATGCTCTGTAATAGTCCGGATGCTACGCAGTTTGTTTTATTTCATTCGTATATATACAGCAGAAATGGCGTTTGATATAACGGCGCTAACGTTTAGCCTATTATCTAGCTCCCGGGAAAAAAGACGAGACGAAAAGTGGGATAAACCTTATATTCACAACGCTATAAAATGACAACCAACCGATGGATTTTTATTTTCTTTAAGCCATTATGAAGGCACGGTTTATGCACTCAAGTGACAATGAGAATGGACAGATAGCAATACTATAAATGATATATAAAGCTCTTTGAAAGTACATCGGTTTGTTTACTTTCTGCTGTCCTCTGAGGCCTAAATCCGCGGGCCGCGCCGGTCGTCATAGTGTTAACTGGCGTGGTTTATTTATTCACATGGTATGAGCAGTAACACATGAGTCCTTCTCTCTGTGAGAGGTATGTGGGGGAGAGAGATCGAGTAGGAGGAGACATCCCTATTTATACTCGCCACCTGGTGGTGTCCCGAGTGGCTCCGCCTAGAGCGCCCTCTAGTGGAAACAGTTATATATGCAGTTAGACAGTTAATAACAATCCTACCTAGAACCTCTGACTTCAACATGAATGATCGTACGCACGTGTTACGCACATATCTGTGCGTACGCAACGTTGATAAATGAGGGCCCTGGAACTGGAGGGGTACAACTCCCTGTTCATCCAAAATGCGCTTGTATATGGTGGTTGGACGGTTTGGCCAAAAAACTATTTAAATAATAGATTTAACAATGTTGGTCCCCATAGGCCCTGCATAGGTCCTTAAGGCAAATACAACTAACCAGGAGATACACTCATTTGAAAATTGAATGTTCTGTCCAACGGCGGTGCTAGAGGAAAGGTCACAGAGATCCAAAAATCTATAGGTTTCTTACTCTAGGGGTCATGAATGAGCATAGCAAATTGTATGGCAAGCAGGCCATGACTTTTCATGCAAGCGTTCCAACGGTGAACATGTACGTGGCAGACAGCAAGCCTGTCAGCGCCTCATCTTCACTCGTCCCCCCTGTTCTCTCGTCACCAGCCCTGGGGTCACATAACAAGGTGTCGGAGATACAGGTGTAGAGGAATTTACCATGAGTAAGGATGTACTCAGTCAGATGTAGAACACAACTTTATTTAGCTCAAACAGAGTATCAAGTACAAATGGGTCGAGACTCGAGAGTTATTGCTGGATGACTCCAGGAGTGACACAGCCTAGTGTTAGATTTCGATCAATCAGCCAGTATCACCTCTTCATCTGTTGGCTTGTGTTATCACCTCTTTATCCGTTGACTCTGCGTTGTGTTTTATCTCTCCGACGTCTTCTCATACTGGCTGTACAATCTTTGTCATTCCCCTTTAATGCTATCCGTAATCATAATAATTCACCACCTACATAAACAAAAGCCTCAGATGTTACGCATTTCGTATGGTCCTTAAGAAAAGTATTTGATGGAACACTAAATTCATTATTCTATCGTCTCTGAGCACAGATGCTCTTCTGCTGTTTAGTCCAATGGTGGCTGAGGCCTTGTCGTTAGCCAAAACCCTTCTCCCGTTAGCCGAAGCTAATGCTGATGTGTCATCTCCCCTCCCCCACCGGCGAAGGTGAGGGAGGGATGAAAAGTCTATGATCCACGTCCGCTCGCGTCAGCTTCGTGTCTAGATCTAACTCATACGCGGAAGACACTCACATCATAACGTCTTCGCCCTAGCAACGGGCACTGCCCCCCTTTCCTCGTTACTATGTGACGCTGCCATGGCAACTGCTTTTAACCTTTAACACACATTAAACTGCCGTTTCTAATAATGTCAAACTCTCTCTCTCTGACCATTCCTGCACTGTTCTCTGTCCCTATCAGTGTTTATGTTTAACAAGCTAAGTGACCTTGAAGCCCTGGGCTCTATTAGAACTGGCTTCCCAGTCTAACTTGAAAACACACACCACTAAATACTGTACTCCTCATCTGAGTTCTAATAGCAGATGCTGTCACCTACAGATATTTACATTATACACATTAAACGTCTAGTGGTGTCTCTCTCAACCCTTATCTCGCTGTGGAGACTGCCTCTGAACACACTCCCTCTCTGCTCTGTTTCACCCAGCTGACAACGGCCATCTGCCCAGTTTGGCTGGAGACAGACATACATGCTGAAAATTATGATGACAGTATTATCCTCTTAAAGCTCATCTCTATATCGGTTATAAACCAAATGCAAATCATCGATTTCCTTCACTAGTATCCCTCCCAAGAGCTTGAGAATCCAGTAAAACCCAGGTCTTTATAGTAGAGAGAAAGGGATTCTGAATAGGATGGCCCAGGGTATTGGATTGGAGGGGGACCAGGAGGGGGGGGGGGGGGGGTAGAAAGGGGGGGGGGGGGGTGGTATCAGGTGAGATACAAAAGGTTATTTTGAAGTTAAAGCATCAAAATTTAACAAAACATAAAGTCAGGGTGACGTAAATCCACGCTCTCTTCTGTCTCTTCATAATGTGTTCATATGAAAAACAGTGTACACTCAATGGTTAACACATTCGGGGCCATCGGGGGCCAGTCTAATTAATGTCAAGAGGACCGGGGAATGTAAACAAACGTGGGGCTTTTAGTACAGCTAAATCTATACTTTATAGTATTGCTATCTGTCCATTCTCATTGTCAATTGAGTCCATAAACCGTCCCTTCAAAATGGCTTAAAGAAAAAAAAGTTCATCAATAGGTTCTCATTTTATAGCGCCGTGAATATAAGCGTTATAGGGGATTTGGTCTAGTATATTTTCTGGAAGGCTAGATATAGAGCTAATAGCTGCTAACGTTATATCCAATGGCATTTCCGTTTTACAGATGCTACAGAAATAACTCAAACCGCATATGGTCAGCACGATCCCAAAGCATGTATGCATGAAAGGGGGGGGGGGGGGACGTTGTTTATTATTATTGATTACCAATAACCGTGTTCGTCTAAGTAGCCACATACGCTGGTCGGCTGGTTGAGTATCATAGCAAGCTCTGATCAGCTTGTAATTTACGTGAAAAAGATCTTACCATGAGCCGGTTGGATCCCCCCGAGCATTTCCACGTTATCGATCGCCATCTGGTAGATCGATATGTCCATTGGCTGATGATAAATCCCCTTATTGCATGGTGAAATCTGCGATTCGAAACGTAATCCAAGCTACATGATGCACATCCAGAATCCTGCTACTGAAATCTCAGTTGAAAAAAAAAAAAAGAAAGACTGATCCGTTCGCCCACAGAGCACACTGCAGTAGCGCGATAGTGCCCCTAAGAGGATCTGGCCGGTATTGCACCTTGTCGAATTCATAGAGTAGGGAAAATCTGCAGTGCCGCTCGGCGACCTTGAATAGGTTATTAAAATGGAATAAAAGCAATAACAACTTCCCACGGATTTATCCGTGCCTCTGTGGACAACGCATGGATTCGAAACACGGATTTATCCGTGCTTCGTCCCCAATGTGCATTGACCTTGTTGATCCACTCTCTCTTCTCTTCTAGCTGAGCTATTTTACAGTAATCACCCCATTCATCCATCTATCTATCCATCCATCCATCCATCCATCTATCAATCCATCCATCCATCCATCCATCCATCCATCCATCCATCCATCCATCCATCCATCCATCCATCCATCCATCCATCCATTCACCTACCAATATATTCATCCAACCATCCATCTATCCAACCATCCACCTATAATAATAATAATAATAATAATAATAATAATAATAATAATAATAATAATAATAATAATAATAGTAATACCGTACATTTATTTTATATAGCGCCTTACATGGTATCCTTCAAGGTTATCTGACTTTATTACATGGCGTTTTAACATTTGCCAAAATGCTTGATTGTGATTGGTCAATAGCGCTCGGTTGCCCATAGCAGCGGCCAATTATTTCTCGATAATTCACTGCTGCTATGGGCAATGCGCAATAATGACCGCTGTTAGGGGCAACAGAGCGCTATTGACCAATCACAATCAAGCATTTTGTTTCTCAGTCACGAAAGTTATAACCTCGTTCCCAGCTTTATCTCGCACAGCTGCACTACATCAGGTGCAATCAAGTCCACACCTGCCGAGGAGCAAAAGAACAACTGCGTCTGCATTTGATCTTGTCTTGTCGATGGTGTAAAATGAATTACGTATTATTGTTAGTAAGTAGCCATGTAATAAGCGGGATAATGTATAGCTATATTCGGTCATTGTCGCAAAATAATTGACCTTCACTGCGTTTAGGACACCTCGGCTGCGCCTCGGTGGTCCAGAACGCCGGGGCGGTCAATTATTTTGCGACAATGACCTCGTAGCTATACATTATCCCTTACATATTCAATAATGAAAGGTAGAAAACATCTTTCAAAGGCGACTCAAGCATAAGTTACAAACAGGAGTACGTTGCAAGGGAAATGGACATTGCAACGGGCAGATATTCTACATTCTGACAGTCTGCAAACAACAGAAAGACGGAGCTTCCTATTATTATTATGTCGTCACTAAGCCAATGAAAATGCTTCTTCAGAATATAGCAGCAGAATACAGGACTAACACACGTCTCAACATGGTAGGCTGCGCCTCGGTGTTCCAGAACGCCGTGTCAGTCAATTATTTTGCGACAATGACCTCGTAGCTATACATTATCCCTTACATATTCAATAATGAAAGGTAGAAAACATCTTTCAAAGGCGACTCAAGCATAAGTTACAAACAGGAGTACGTTGCAAGGGAAATGGACATTGCAACGGGCAGATATTCTACATTCTGACAGTCTGCAAACAATAGAAAGACGGAGCTTCCTATTATTATTATTATTATTATTATTATTATTATGTCGTCACTAAGCCAATGAAAATGCTTCTTCAGAATATAGCAGCAGAATACAGGGCTAACACACGTCTCAACATGGTAAGATTCAGAATAGCAGACTTTAAGACAGGGTAGAATTTCAGCTTAGTTCAACAGTTTAGAACACAGACTCTCTGGTGCTGTTGTATGGAATTTGACATCCCCCGCTGTGAGCACAAATATAATTTGCCAGCTTTAACTCTTTCACTGCCACACTAGCAAAGGGTTAACCCTTTCACTGCGACATACAGAAGGTTAACCCTTTCACTACCACACTGCAGACAGTTAACCGAAAGTGAAAAACAGTCACTGTTTAAGTCATTTCACAATAGATACAAGTATAGATAGATAGATAGATAGATAGATAGATAGATAGATAGATAGATAGATAGATAGATAGATAGATAGATAGATAGATAGATATGCATGTCAGGATCCGCCACGAACTGGCTTCGTTCCCCCGCCAGTTCAGGGATCCTGCCCTGCACCTCAGAGAGCCTGCCCTGCACCTCTCTCTAGTGGAGTTTTCCCGCTACTCCCCCTACTCCCCCTACTGCCTCTGTTAATTCATATGTGTATCCTCCAAATGTCTTTAATGTTTAATGTATTCTTGTCTATGTTGCCCACTCTGTTTCCCGGTCTGGTCTAGTGTATTGTCTCTTGTATTTGTATGTATTGTTGTTATTCAGTCCTGTCATGTTATATGATGTCATTGTTTGTCAACCTGTGTGTCTGTCCAGGTGTGTCTTGTTAGTAATTAGTCTCACTATATATTCTGTCCTTTCCTGTTACTCCCCTGTCGATTCGTTATCTTGTCATATCATTGTTATCATGCTCTCCACGTTTGTACCCTGTATATCGGGTTTTCGTATTATGTTCTGTCCCAGCCCTGCTGAGGTTTTCTTTCGTGATTTGTAGTTTAAGCCTTGTGAAAGAACAAGTAAAGCCTTTGTCAACTACATCTCATTGTGTCCTGCCTGTCTCTCTACCCTCGTCCTGTGATTGCTATTGGGTCCACACCAACACTGAATCATCACAATGCAGATAGATAGTGGGGATACTACAGAAAAAGGGAGACAGCAGACAGCACGACGAAACAGAATAAAAAATACAAAAAAGAATAATAATATATAGGTGTGTACAGATGTGTAAATGTAAGTGATGAAGGGGTTGGAGGGTCAGGAGTGAGAGTATGCAAGGTTGAACAGGTGGGTGTTGAGGTGGGACTTAAATGTTTCTACGGATGGGGCTTCTTTGATGTGTGACTGGAGTTGATTCCCACAGTCGGGGAGCAGAGGAGGAGAATGATTTGTTTTCTGTGGTGTGCTCAGAAGGGCTAAATTGGATGAGCAGAGTGAGCAGGAGGGAGTGTAGTGTTGAAGGAGGTTGTAGATGTAAGCAGGTGCTAGGAAGTGGAGGGCTTTGTAAGTGAGGAGACAGATCTTCAAGTCAATTCAAGTCAATCCTATACTTAACAGTGAGCCGGTGAAGTGAGGGGAGGACAGGTGTGATGTGGGTGAACTTGGGGCAGCGGGTGATGATGCTGGCTGAGGTGTTCTGAACCAGTTGAAGTTTATGCTGATATTTAGATGTTGAGCCAATGAGCAATGAATTACAGTAATCTAGACCGGAGAAAATGAGGGGATGAACCAGCTTGCCGGTGTCGGAGGGGGACAGTAGTTATCTAATGCGAGAAATGTTCCTGAGGTGAAAGTAACATGTCTTGGTGATGTTATTGATGTGTGGATCGAATGATAGTTTGGGGTCAAATAGAACACCCACGTTTTTCACTGTGGCGGAGGGGAGGATAGAGTGATTGTTGATGGATATGGAGCAATCAATCCATCCATCCGTCCATCCATCCATCCATCCGTCCGTCCGTCCGGCCATCCATCTTGTTGACAGAATCCGGCTATAGGGCGACAATAATGTGGTCCAGAGGCATGGTTTCTATCTTTAGCCTTTAACTGGCGTGGTTTATTTATTCACATGGTATGAGCAGTAACACATGAGTCCTCCTCTCTGTGAGAGGTAGGTGGGGGAGAGAGAGATAGAGTAGGAGGAGACATCTCTATTTATACTCGCCACCTGGTCGTGTTCTTGAGTGGCTCCGCCTAGAGCGCCCTCTAGTGGAAACAGTTATATATGCAGTTAGACAGTTATTAACAATACTACCTAGAACCTCTGACTTCAACACATCTGTCCATCCATCCATTCATCTGCCCATCGCCCTGGAATTAAATAATGTACTTTAATAAATGTTCTTGATGCCTCACATCTTCAAGCCTCAATAGTATATCTCCATGCATGTGACACACACACTCACACACACACACACACACACACACGCGTGCACACACACACAGGTATGTTCTTGGGGCAGAACAAACCCATTTGCTGATCTTGGTGGAGGCCTAACAGAGGTGGAGCAGTTGTGTGGAGAAAGTGAAACAGACGTATAGGGGCTGTGCAATCTCTAGCCTACGTCCAGTTTCCCAGCTGTCTTTACATGTATCCGTACAGTACATTCAGAAATGACAGTATATACTGTACACATTTTTTTACTTCTTAAGCCCTAGCCATATTTTCTGAAAATTTGCCTAAAAATACATACCTAAGTAAATGGAAGAATGCTCCACTTCTACAAGGTCCATTTGCATGTTCTTGGTATCTAGGGACATCTATGGATCTCAGGGAATGTATTCCCAGTGTCCAGTATCATAAATATTGTGTCTGTTACTAGGCTTGAGTACATTGTAATGAACAAAAGGAGAATATACATTATTTTCCCTTTTTTTCCATCTTTGACGGTGAATAACACCATGCTAACATTGACCAAACCTGGAAAAGAAAGTGTACAAAAAATGTAAGCAAATGAATAAACTGCAGATGATTTACAGGTTTTTTTGTAGATACAGTATTGACTTTTTCTATCCGGACACATGCAATTTTATATATGAATATAGAATAGCAGGCCTTATTATGGCCAAGTCAACTGCCAAAGTCACACACATATGACAGCTTCCTTTATTTCTGTCTAATTCATCCGATTTCCTTCGGGATGCGTTGAGATATTTATAAACTCATATTTAGCTAATAACACTTAAAATCATTGGTAAACAAACGTAGTGCTGAAAATATACACTTTGACTTCTGCTTTGACAGGGTTAGGGTCTTTACTCTTGGCTACATTTGAAAAAGAAACGCAACATTAATTAACAAAATGCAGCAGTACAAATATTTTGGATAGTTCTTTGCTTGTCTAATTTGCATTTCAGTCAACACATCTATTGTTCCCTCGAGCCTTTTGTCCGTCAAATCATTCTTTGAGTGAGATAACTCTCTTGTCTCTCTCTTGTCATCTTTCAGAACGGTCCTCACATCCCCACACTTTTGATCTCATCCCCAGAGAAGTGGAATACATAATATGGAGTCATTATTTTATATTTTCTACAGACGGCGGGAATCAGTTTAGCCTATTGTTGGGGAAGCTTACACTTGGATCATACTGATCAGAGTAGCAAAGTGTGGCTTATGGGTAGAGTGATGTGAGGATGAGAGAAATATTTTGTCAAATCTGTTCAAAAGGGGGGGGGGGGGGGAGTAGTTGTTTTTATAAATAAATAATTATTTCTCTCACAACCATTAGCATCCAGAGGAGTTATTATCAAATCTATTTGAGTTATATTCTGATTAAGATTGTACTTTTTCAACGTATCCATCATTCATGATAGTATTCGATATTATGATATTATAATACTGTAACTTTTTTATGTGTCCAGTACAGTACAGTGGACTCTCCACCAGAATACTCAAACACAGTATGGCGATATGTAGTTGCATTCTGTGTGGTAGTTTGTGCCGTCCATGCAGGTGCCATGTCCCCTGTCTCCGTGCCGGAGCCGGTTTCCCGAACATAATCTAG
This sequence comes from Notolepis coatsorum, assembly GCF_963971535.1. Taxonomy (NCBI): domain Eukaryota; kingdom Metazoa; phylum Chordata; class Actinopteri; order Aulopiformes; family Paralepididae; genus Notolepis; species Notolepis coatsorum. The sequence continues at coordinate 49,601,088 of NC_140165.1, forward strand.
AGCGTTCACACCGGGAATAATTGGTTCGGGACATGAAAAATCGGTGCTCAGTGTTTTCTTAGAGGGCCGAACTAAAGCCTCTGTCATGTTCCGAACCAATTATTCCCGGTGTGAACGCGCCGAGATTACGTTCAGGAACCGGAGCCCGGCCGGTGTGAAAGGCCTAACAGTGGGTGAGGGTATGCTAATTACAGGATTGGAACCTGGTATGGAGGCAGGTCCCAAGCATCCACAGCTGGTGATCATCCAATCATCCGGCTACTAATACTCAGCTCTATACGGCAAGATGGCGCCATATTGTAGTTTCAGCTAACCCAGTCAGTCATAGTTTTGTGCTCATTCTTGTTTATTCCCGTACCCGTCTTGCCTTGCCTAATCCTGCCTTGTCCTCCTTGTCAACAGTCCTCTACCTGGCTTCCCTCCCTGTTCTGGATCCTGTGTATGACCATCGCTTGTCTCCTCGATCACCCTCTGGACTGTCTGAGTACCCGGCCTCGTCTATGACCCCTTGCTTGTCTGACTACTCTTCTCCTCGATCACCCTCTGGACTGTCTTGAGTACCCGGCCTCGTCTACAACCCCTTGCTTGTCAGACTACTCTTCTCCTCAATCACCCTCTGGACTGTCTGAGTACCCGGCCTCGTCTACGACCCCTCGCTTGTCTGACTACTCTTCTCCTCGATCACCCTCTGGACTGTCTGAGTACCCGGCTTCGTCTACGACCCCTCGCTTGTCTGACGACTTTTACGATCCTATTTACATTAAACACCCTTGGAACCCGTTCAGTTGTTTTGCTCCTCTCTCTGCAATAGTCTACAAGTCTAACCTTCTTGAGAGCAAGTGTACAAAAAATCTAAGCAAATTAACAAAGGGTAGATGATTTACATAATTTTCAGTTTGTGTAGATGTAACGGGGAAGCCCGTGGGTATGTCCACAGTCACGGAAACAGGTGTGTTGACGAGTGACTGTGGCAGTGCGGGCTGGTAAATTAAACTCACTTCCCCATAACAGGGTTAACAGACGCATAGGTACGGTAGTTAGGAGTGAATTCACTTCTTAGTGCAGCGGCCTGTGTCGTCGCCCGCGGACGCGGGAGCCCCCTGTTCGACTCCCCCTCGGGACATTCTCATTTAACATCAAACACTACGCAGACCCAGTATGATCCGTCACAGTGGTGCCCAGTGACCCGGATGTCCTGAGGGTTGTGAGTTTAGGGAGGTGAGTGTAACGGGGAAGCCCGTGGGTATGTCCACAGTCACGGAAACAGGTGTGTTGACGAGTGACTGTGGCAGTGCGGGCTGGTAAATTAAACTCACTTCCCCATAACAGGGTTAACAGACGCATAGGTACGGTAGTTAGGAGTGAATTCACTTCTTAGTGCAGTGGCCTGTGTCGTCGCCCGCGGACGCGGGAGCCCCCTGTTCGACTCCCCCTCGGGACATTCTCATTTAACATCAAACACAATGCAGACCAGTATGATCCGTCACATAGATACAGTACTGAATTTTGCCATCCAGACACATGCAATATGAAATATGAATATAGAATATGAGGCCTATAAATGACCTTATTATGGCCAAGTCATACATCTATGGATATCCTCCTTCCATTGGCATTAGGGATGTCCCGATCATGTTTTTTTGCTCCCGATCCGATCCCAATCATGTGATTTTGAGTATCTACCGATACTGATATTTCCCGATCCGATAAAAAATAAAAAAAAAAAAAATTTTATTCAACAAACATGACCATGTTCACGTCTTAAACTCATACTGAGGCCTTAGTTTTGGTTTTAAATAGCATATCATTCATTTATTTATTGTCACACAGAGCAGAAGAATTTTGCCAAAACAAACCAATAGTATCCAGCTGCAGAACGGCAGACCAGCCACACTCTCAGACCCAAACGCATTTCCTTTGATTTAATTATACATCAAATGATTTATGTCAAGGATTGCAATGCCTCGCTTGAATGAAGTTAACTTTTAACCTGGATAACGTCAACATTCAGGGTGAATGTAATGTGAGAAATTGGGATTAAAAAAATCACAAATATTTTTTTTTTCTTTTTTGGGTCTGAGAGTGTGCATCTGGATACTATTGGTTTGTTTTGGTAAGATTATTCTGCTCTGTGTGACAATAAATAAATGAATGATGATATGCAATTTAAAACCAAAACTAAGGCCTCAGTATGAGTTTAAGACGTGAGCATGGTCATGTTTGTTGAATAATTTGTTTTTTTTAAATAAAAAAATTTGCCGATCCCGATCTTCGGAAAATCACGTGATCGGCCCCGATCCCGATCGGGACATCCCTAATTGGCATACTTAAATCTGGAGTTAGTACCAGTGCCCGGTACAGGGCAGCAAAGACTGTGAATGAAATCTACTGTAAGTACAGTTACTTGTGTATAATGTCCATAGCTCCACCATTTTTTACCGGATTGCGATGCAGTTTTTTCATAGACGTTCACAGAATGGTAAAGAAATAATATACATTGTATTTTATGGCAATAACGTTGAAGTTTGTTTGACCTGTGAGATATAATCATGACATCATGACGTCAATATTTGTCAAAGAAAAAGGGTTAGGCTTCCTATGTCTGTTGTGAGCTGGGTAGTGTATTTAAAAAAAAAAAAATGTTATGTCCATCGAAAGCCCTGAGTCTCTTCTTTCTTAGGAAGCAATGATTTCAAGACTGCGTCATGTCCTTGCATCAAAATCATCCGGTTTCCGATATACATAAAAAAAATACAGATATTTCCTCTTGGGACCATAGCAATGGTGCAGTAGTAATTCTCATGCATGGGGTGTACAGCAGCATTTGCATTAAACAGAGGGACTTCCAAAATGGCCACATTTGTTACTGTTCCCCCTCTGTCATCCCATGTCCTCCCTCCCTCCCTTACCAACTATTGGGAGTAATGCTAACAAGGCGCGGTCGATTGTGAGGCGCCGTGTGGGATGTGCAGTGTGGGACCGCACATACCACCCTGCAGCAAGAGGGAGTTGGTATCTTTCTTCTCATCTGACTCTGGAGACGACGTTAAGCACATTTCCCATAATGTCGGTGTAATGAATATTTTATATCCCTGACTTATTATTTCATATAAAAAATTTATATTTAATTGCTGTCCGAAATTATAATGATCAGGAGACGATTTTCAACGTTCAATATGATTTATTACAACTGTGGATCCATACAAGGTTACAAAAATCAATAGTCAATAGATTGTCCTATCGAGATTAAGTCTAGAATAGTTTAAAGGGGGAAAGAGCAAGAGAGGAGTGTTAGTGAGAAGTGAAGACACAAGCCCAGAGTGAAATAATTTAGCCTCTTTACAATTTGTTCCTCACATTTGATCCCTTCACACACCGACGGTGGAGGCAACCATGCAAGGAGCCAACCTGCTCATTGGGAGTATTTAGGGGTTAAATTAAGTGCCTTGCTCAAGGACACATCGGCACGCAGCCCGGGAGGAGTGGGTATCGAACCGGGAACCTACGGATAACCAGACAACTGCTCTATCTACCGAGCCACTGTCGCCCCCAGACACTGTCGCCTAACAGACCTGTGTGAAAGAAGCCTGTTCACTATTTAACATCACAGACGAGACATAATGCAAAATACTAAATCCACGAAAAAGGCATGAAACACAATGTATAAATGATTATGGATATAATATAAAAACATATGATTATGATATTGTCAGATGTGTCATCTGTCGTGGGGGTGACAGTGGCTCCAGAGGTAGAGCAGTCGTCTGGCAATCCGGAGGTTCCCGGTTCGATTCCCGCTCCTCCCGGGCAGCGTGTCTATGTGTCCTTGAGCAGGACACTTCACCCCTGCTCCCGATGAGCAGGTTGGCACCTTGCATGGTTGCCTCCGCCGTCTGTGTGTGAGTGAATGGGTAAAATGTGAGTAACAAATTGTAAAGCGCTTTGGATAAAAGCACTATATAAAAAAGGAGCCATTTACCATTTTGCCATGTGTAGAATTTGCCTACCAACAGTCGGCGTGTTTCTTTTAAATATTCAGTAATTACCCAAATATGAAAGAGTCCTTTCCCTGCCATAACAAAACACGCCTCCCTATCAAAGCCAAGGATCAACGATCAGAGGTCAAGTAAACAACAATAAGAACAACCACAACAACAACAACAACAATGCCAAGCTCCAGCGTGGGCCTCCATAAAGAGTTCAAATGTAAGCACACAGTGGTGTTCCTGGTGTTACCGTCAGACTGTTAGCCTGGTAGTTTAGAGAGTCTCTGTCCCGGTACCGGGAGGTTTGATGGATGAATATAAATAAATAAATAAATACATAAAATGCAATCCAACACCTCACTGTTTGGCACTCAGCATTAAAGAGATGGATTGCGGGTAAGCCCCTGTAATGGACTGGCATCCTGTCCAGAGGGGTTGTGCTTGTGCTCACTTAAGCCACTGCACTCCACGAATAGGGACTAAAGTCCTAGGGCCCTCATTTATCAATGGTGCGTACGCACAGATATGTGCGTAACCCGTGCGTACGATCATTTCTAAGCAAAGTGTGAGACTTATCAATTTGAAGGTGTTCTTGACTTTGTGCGTATATTTACGCACAGCTCAGAGCATGCGTACCTGGCGGCAGGGGCGTGGTTTTGGTATGGCAAGGTATGGCACTCGCCATACCTTGGCTTGTGAAAAAATTATCTAATTTGCGTGACGCGCGCTGGTGTTTTGGTTCGTCCGCAATGTTGATCTCTGTCATTTTAGTACACCCCACCACCCAGCCTATAGATGGCACTGCCACGCTGTAGTTGAACGCCAGATAGACAACCAAGCCACGGACTAACGTTAACACTAAAACCTTGTCCGAATTTCAGGTGGGGTCAAATTAAACAAACTGTATAAACGACATAATACTGTTGATTCAAATTCATTAACAAGTCCATGTTATGTTGTGTCAATACGAACACGTTCTATATGTTATTTTAGTGAAGCATGTTTTGATATTGTCAATCATCTCCCTTTTACTAGGACTAACTCAAATGAAATGAATGCCGCCAGAAAGAAAAAAAAGGAAAATGGACATACGGACGTTTTTTAGTCAAAGGGCAGCAGAGACAAGTGATACAGGGACACAGGTAAGGTCTTAAAATGGCTTAGTGATTATAACAGTGCAGTTCAGCATTCAGTAACCCATACTTTTTGTGAACGTGTTTTTGATACTACATTCTGTTGAACACACACCTCAAAACCATACCTAAGGAAAATGGGCTCAATTGCAAGACAAATAATAGACAGTTATGATATTACATTCTGCTCAGCATAATTTGTATGCAAAATATTGTGGTTCCCTGCTTTAGTCTGTTGACACATTTCTATACTAAATGCTTTTGTAGTCCTGTGTAGCTCAATGGATAGAGCATAACTTGTAAAAAAAAAAAAAAAAAGGCATCCACCAAATTGCATATTATAGAGTAGCTAAATCTGTAATGTTTTGTTTTGTTTCTAAGGAAATTGAAGTTGAACCAGGTCCACCTGCCTGTCATAAGTGAATTGTATAGAAACAACTCACCAAAAGTGACTATTGCACAAGTGATTTGACAAAAAAAATCCACCAAGGGGCTTCACCCACCCACCCTCCCTCCTTGCCATACCTTGGCTTTTACTGAAACGACACCACTGCCTGGTGCCCAGCGTTAGAATATGAATATTGCAACGCGGAAATAAGCTTCCGTGCATTAGTTTCAACACTGGCGTGTTCTGTATGACCCGTAATTCATTATAGTTCATTGTAAAATAGTGACAGTAGTGTAATTATTGTCAAACCCTATAAATATAGCATTTGGAATAGGTATTTCCTTCCGAATGAATGCAGCATGGTTTATATATAGGGTTATCGGAATGCACTGACTGTGCTCCGCTGGGAACTGTTTTCAGAGATAGCAGATAGGAATGAATGAATGAATGAATGAATGAGGGGCAGTCTAATTGCAGAGAGAACATAATATTAACTAGAGTCCGCTATACCCGAGACACCTCCTTCATTTGTACCGCAATTTGAGACCGAAATTGGAGCGTGGAACAAAACACACAAATGCCATCCCCATGCACATTCAAGTCCTCTCCACCCTCGGGTCTTTGGCCACCGGCACGGCCCATCGTGATATTGGAGATGGATCGAGCAATAGACTGTTACTGTACCACCCATGTAGCTGTCAAAGCTCCATCACAAATGCAGTTATGTGAATAGAAAGGGATTCCACTCAGTCAATGTTGCAATGCGCATTTGCCTGATACATGTTGTTGCTGCATGCCGGGAGGAAGGCAATGCTGCATGTTTTCAATTAATTAAATAAAACTGACTAAAACTTTTTTCAAGGGTTTACTGACTGCCATACAAATAATCAACCAACTACATATACTGTAACCGCACACAGACATGATGGAATTCAAGTTCAAGTTTGTATTGATCACATATAGGCAGGCTACACATGGCGTAGGCTACATGGCAGTGAGATCCATTGTTCTTGTATGCTCTCGTATTATTGTTTATATAGGCTACCTAATACCGACATCAAAATAGATTGTATGCCTCTACAAATCATATGCAGGTAGAACATTTACGGAAAATCCGTCGCAATTTGGAATCAAATTGACAGAGAACTTTAATCCCTCGGTATTAATCGAACGGAACGAAGAAAAGGCAGTCATATTCCAGCATGGTTATTAATGACACCAATGGCAAACAGTGGAACCTGTTCCACCCCACGGGGTCGGTACCGACCCAAAAAATGACATCTGGTCATAAATCCATATTTCTTTTAATATTGAATATATGTTGCGATTTTTTTGTCAAACGTTTTCAAGTATTAACATCACTAACATGTCACAAAAGCATGTAGAATGTATATTATCATCAATACGTTAGTCTAGCAATAGGTTAAAAGTGCCATTAGATAGTTTTAAGTTTTCGATTTTATGAAATCTATTCCAAGACGGAAACAGAAATGGAAATTTTGAACCATGGGAATTGTTCCGAACTACACTTCCTGTCAGATACTGTGGGGGTTCAAAGTTCAGCGTTCTGAATGAATCGCGATAATAAGCCACAAAAGGTAATGTTTTTGACAAATATTGAAACACAGTTAGTTTCTCCTCCCTATTGTTAGCATGTGAGCAATTAGATCTGAAATTAGTTTCAAAACGGTTGCACTGTGGGGACAATTAAAAAGTACACTAGATTACAGTAGATTTCATTATCTGTTCTTATGCACGCCTGGTGATACTAAATCCAAATTGAACTCGGGCATTTGAAAGATAATATATGTATATATATATAAATGTGCGAATTGGCTATAATAAGGTAATGTATAAGCATCATATTCTATATTCTATAATAATATTTCAAATTGCATTGGTCCGGATGGGAGAATTCAGTACTGTATCTACAGAACCTTCGGTTTAATCATCTTCCCTTTATTAATTTCCTTCGATTTTTTTGTACACATGATCTCAAGAGGGTACTGGACGAGATCAGTGGCAGTTCTTTAAGTTTGGTCATTATTATCATGGTGTTATTCACTGTCAAAGATGCAAAGAAAGGGCAGCTACGTGGTGCAGTGGGCAAGGCGCTCACCACGCATACTGGAGTCTGGGCTCAAACAGATCACCTCCCTGTTCGAGCCCAGCGCTCAACATTGCTTTCAGTTTAGCTGGTTGTCCGCACTAATACACATTGGCAGTATTAGGGGGAGGGAAAACTGATGGGTGGGGATCGGGCGTTGTGGACAGCGACTCCTACAGGTCGGTTGGTGCGCCTGCGCAGTAGAATCAGGAAGCGACGGGGGCGGGGCCCCTCCAAAGCCCAGACCCCTGACGCTGAAAGATTGCGCTGTGCAGGTGAAAAGATGCGACTGCTGTTACCTCTAGTATCGGAGGGGACTCGTGCTATGTATGACTTAGTCCACATTGCAGCCGGCTTGTGGGAGGCATGAAACAGCGTTCAAAGACAGGGGAGGGTTGAATTGGACAATACAAAAATTGGGATGGGAGAAAAATAGAAAATGGGAGAAAAAGTGGATCAAAAAATAAAAATGAAAAGAAAAATAATAATTCATATTCTCCTTTGTTTCATCACAATTTAAGCAAGCCTAGTAATAGACACAATATTTCTGACACTGTGAATACATTCACTGAGGTCCATATATGTCCCTAGATACCAAGAATATGCAAACCTGGGCTAGAGTGGCCAGGGCGCGTACTTTCCCAGCGGCCAGTAATGACCTTGTAGAAGTGGAGCAATATTCCATTTACCTAGGTATATATTTTAGGCGGATTTTCACATCGTGTGGAACAGGTTAACAGTCTTTATTAGTGTTTGCGCAGCAATGGTCTTTAGGAATAGATATCATATCCGACATCACCGTACGTGTACATGCCTGTCAGCCTGTCGCGTATTTCTCCCATAACACGCTTTGCTCGGCTTAGTCCACTTTTCCACATTTCATGGCGGTGTTTCATTACCGTATATGGTTAATTACGGGCGGTTCTATATGCAAATACTTAAAATCATGCACGAGCGCGGAGCGTAGAACAAATGGTATTTATCAACACAGAGTGTGCATAGAACCTGTGTACGCACGTGTGATAAATTCAGATTTTTCTGTGCGTAGAGACATTCTAAATTCTGTGCTTAAGAACGAAAATAGAACACTTTCTAAGCATTGTTGATAAATGAGGGCCCATGGCCTTTATGAGGCAGCGTGGCCCGAACAAGGCTCTACTCACTTATTTCTGCAGTCTCCCTCGCCCCTCTCTCTCCTTTCATCCTCTCTCATCTCTCTGTCTCCCTCTCTCTCACGTCCCTCTCTCTCTCTATATCTTATACTCTCTCCATCTGTCCCTCTCTCACCCCGCCTCTCTCTCTCTCTGTCTCCTCTCTCTCACTCTCCGTCTCCCTCTCTCCTATCTCTCACTCACTCTCTCTCTCTCTCTCTGTCTCCATCTGTCTCCCCTCTCTCTGTCTCTCACTCTCATCCCCCCCTATCTCCTTCTTGTCTCTCTCTGTCTCTCTCTCTCTTTCCCTCTTGTCTCTCTATCTATCTCCCTCTTGTCTCTCTCGGTCTCCCTCTCTCTCTCTCCCCCTTGTCTCTCTCCCTCTTTCACTCCATCTTGTCTCTCTCTGTCTCTCTCTCTCTCTTCGACGCGAGATGACGCACGAATGAATGTGGACTGTTCCATCAGAGGGGGGAGCTTCGGTGGTAATGTGAGTGGCTACAGACCGCTGCACTTAAATATAAACATTAGTCTACCTGGAGACTCAATGAGGTAATTGTAGATGTCGCCATAAGACGCGTCTGGCCATTTAGTGGGATAATTTTTTCATTATCCTGTTCGGCTGAAAGGACACTGGCCACCGAAGCTCCCCCCTCTGATGGAACAGTCCACATTCATTTGTGCGTCATCTCGCGTCGTCCAGACTCCATGGGCAATCTGCGCATGTGCATGCGGAATAGGTGCTTTAAAATGGGCATTTTCTCTGGCGATTTAGTTCTGATCGATTAGGAATGGGTCGCGTCGTGTTCAGGAGATTGAGGCGCATAAACGTCTATTCGATCATGTCTCTAGCACCCCCACAGCCGTATCTGCAACCACTTACATCACGGCTCTCATCCACATTCATTCATTTGCTCCCCCCGCAATCTCCTCCCCGATTTCAATGTAACGCAGAAGTGTAGTGGTCTATGAATGCCCTCTACAAAATGGCTGCAAAAAGACTACAATTCCCATGGTTCAAAATGTCCATTTCCGGTTTCCGGCTTGGCTAGACGATCGAAAATTGAAAACTTAAAACTATCTTATGGCACTTTTAGCCTACTGCTAAACTAACGTATTGATGTTCTATATCATACTAGCTTCCGCTCAGCGTAATCTGCACTAACCTCACTTTGTGCATTGCACTAAATAAAAATTCACAATGTACCTTTACATACCAACATTCGTCTGGCCACACCCCTATCCGCTACCTTCATAAGCAGGTGTGTGGCCACACACTCGCCTCCTTCTTCACTTTCACCACAAGGAAGTGCCTGTTATATACATCACTTGACGAGGTTGTTTAAGCTGAAGAAAGTTGAGTTACGTGTTTACATTTTTCTTGCTTTTTTCTTTCTCTCATACTTTTACAAAGAAAAAAGCGAAGTCATAATGTTTACCTCGGAGGGTCACGCTAGCAACGTTACCCTTCACCAGCCGTTCTCCATTTCCTCCTCTGTTGTGCGCCTTGGAGCAGGGTTGAGGCCACTTTCGTGGTCGGCATCCGCGCCCGGTAGGCGTCCGATAGGTAGTTTGCCTCTCCAAGGAGCTGGTGCACCAGCGCCGTCTCCTGTGAGATGGCCTGGTTCCTGCTCTGGTTCCTTTGCCGCCGGAGAGTCATCCGCTGTTGAGCGGCCGGCTCCTCTGGTGGCGGAGGATTTGAGACGCAAACTTTTTGCGTCTGCTCGCTCCCGTCGTAAGATGGTGGCTTGTAGAAGCGAACGGCCTGGTTTTGGTGAGTTGCTGGAGCCGGATGAGGATGCGTCTGATTCTCCATGGCCAATGGAAACAGAGGACTACATGGTAGAGGCAGACGGGTTCTTATTTGATGCCCCGGTGGAGACATGTCCGCCGCCTGTCCAGGTTACACTGGAGGGAGGTGATAGGTCTCCTTGGGGTCCCTCGTACGCGGATGTTGGGTTAGAACCTCCGACTCGGCGGCGGGATGCCCTGCTATCAGCCACATCAGAATGTGGCTCTGTAACCAGTAGTCTGCTGCATGTGAGGGACGCGAGCTCGGTGGGGGAAAGTATGCAGGGGGAACTGCATGCTTTGTTCCCCGAGCTCATGGCGGCAGCGGCAGTCGCAAACGGAGTGCCGCTGCCGCAGCCACTGCTTGTTCCTGTCCCTGATGATCTCATAGGTCATCTATGGCAACGTCGTCCTGTGAGAGAGATGGACGTTGTCTGCCCATTTTTCCCCTCGATGGAGGCCTACGTCCGCAGGGACAGGTGGTCTCCCACATCACGGGCCTCACCCCCGCCTACGTGCGAGTCACGAGGGTGGTGGGTTTGGTAGACGGTATGAAGGAGGGGGTGCCTCGGCTTGATAGGCCGATGGCAGCTCTCCTTTGTCCTGAGGTGGTGTGGGAGCCATTACGGAAGCCGGTTCCCCAAGGGAAATCGGCGAGGCGGTTGGCTTACTGGAGTGACCAGTCATTCATCTCCGCGACTCAATCTCTGGCTGCCACATCTAACATCGCGCAGCTGGCGAGATTCATGTCCGGGATAATGACGGGCGGTACGGAGCTGACCGAGTTGCAACGTGATCAGCTCGCCCAGTCGGCAGGAGCCATCCTGCATCTGATCCAGCTGCAGGCCGTCGCCGCTGGGAAAGTATGCGCCCTGGCCACTCTAGCCCAGCGCCACCTTTGGCTGGAGCAGGCGCGTGTGCCGGAAAGGAAGAGGACTCCACTTCTGACGGCACCCCTCTCCGATGCTGGGCTCTTCGGGTCGGCGTTGCAGCTGATGACCTCAACCTGCAGGGAAATGCAGGAGGAGCGTTCCGTGCTCCAGCCTCATTTCCCCCCAGCCCGATGTCGCCGGTGGAGTCAGACGGAAGGCTCGTCGTCGAGGTTCCGCCGCCGTAGCCGCCGCTGCTACCACCGCCACTGCTGGACCTTCAGCGAAGAAGGCCAGGAGGAGAGAGGGCGCCTCGGCCACTGCAGCCGGCCCATCCACGCTCGGAGGTGACGGTAGGGATCGTCGTGACCAGCCTCCAGTCCTTTACCGTCCCTCCGGGGTGGCAAGTCCCAAGCGGCTCGTGGCAGGCATCGCTAAAATGACTTTTTCCCTCTGTGGTCCCCCATGTTCCCTTCCCGGCCCATCATATGATTTTGGTTAAAAATAAAGGGTCCCTCCTGGGAGGGACTATTTTTTGTTACAAACTGTGTGTTTATTCACTACATATGATGGGGATACGATGTGTGAACCTTTCGCTAGTGTGGGTTTGATAGAAGGGCTAGACTTTTAGTCTTGTTGGTCGCTACATTTCATGTTAGAGCTTAAGCAAGGCCTGCAGCTTACACTCGGTTGAAAAGGGTTTTTTCTGCCTCGACCTGAAGATTAGGTTCTTCACATAAAGGTAGAGGTTAGTTGTGTGCTCTGTTGCTTAAACAGTGATATTGAGCCGCAACACTGTTGTGTTGGTCTGCAGTAATGCTCGTGTGTGTAAAAGTACCGCGGTTCAGGCCGCTCTCTCTCTCTATCAGATGTTCGGTGTCTTGCAACATAAACACGGGTGTCGGGTTCACACATATATAACTTTGGCCTTGTTATAAACCCTGTTCACAGACTTGTCTGTGGCTAGCGCGCATTGAATTAGCTTTGCGCTGTTCATTAGCATACTGGCTACTTAAGGTATCATATGGCTATTGTTGTTATCGTATTCAAGGGTTGGGCTTGCGAGGGGGTACCGGATAAACCCCTCCTTCCCTCTTCTGATTGGTCGTTTTTTTTTACTCTCTTTTTCATTCGGTCCGGCCAAGCTGTTAGGCAGCTTGGCACGGGGGGGGGGGGGGGGGGGTTCCTGACGCCGCACCTATCACGGGCAGTTGAGTCATGGGTTTCCCCCCGTCATAGAATACGTCACTGGGCACGTTTCTCTTGGACGACGGCTTCCGTGAGTTTTTTTCAGACCCGTGTGTGGGTCTGTCATTGTCAAGTTGTCGGGGCAGAGCGTAGGAACTTAGTGTTCTGCTACACTCGATATACGTGTAACTTGAGTCTGTTGGTCACATGGCTCAATGTTACCGTGACTTTTCAATTCATGGCTCACGTGGGAAGTCTCTCTGAGAATTCCCGTCTCCTCTCTGTGGTGAGGGTGGCGGGGTGTAAAAATGAAAAAAAAATTTGCCCTCAGCCGCGTCACGTGGGATTCATGTCAGTCTGTGTTTCTTTCTTTTTTAATAAAAAGAGGAAAGAACATGAAGCACGACGGCTCCTTGTCGTTCTCCCAGGCGACTTGGAGGACCAATGTCTGGTGTCTTGTTAGACTATCCATTGATGTGTTTGGGTCTCGACGCGTACATACTGTAGTGCTGGCTCGGGGTGTTTCTGATAAGAATCACGCATAAGGCTGGTACGCCTTGGTTGCTCATTATTAAAACGGCGTTTTTATAGGGCAACTGGGATGGAGGTTTTCTCTTCCGAGCGCCTGTTACTAGGTCTCGACGAATTCTCGTTCATATCTGGGGGATGTTAACGGAATAGATCAAAACATAGGTAGAGGGGTCTCACGCCCTTGGGGTGGGCCACTGAGCGAGGTACGAATGGGACCGTCTGGGTGGCGCCCTCTTTTCATGTTTTAGATCGACACGCGTACCTACCCCCTCTCTTGGAGTGGGGATGTCGGCGTGATTAGGGCACGGGACTGGTTCTGGTCACGCTGGTCCAGTTCAGTTAACCCGTTGTCCGCCGGGGACGCAGATCTGCTGTTCTGGTACCCTGAGGGACTTGTGCTTTTTTCGGGGGGGAAAATGCCGGGTCAGCCCGGGTGTCACAGGGTTGAGCGTTATGGAGACCCTTTGTTGGGTACATGTTGTACCCTGCGTTATCATAAAGGGGCTGGTTTTCCATTATTTTTGCTCCTCTCTTACGCATGGCGAAGAGGGGGCTGTTGGGGTGGTCTTATGGACCTCCTCTGGCATCCCTGTGTGCTTCCTGGGCCGCCGAGCCCGGTCCGAAGTTGTGTTTCGTCGACCCGTAGGCCTGGGATAACCCCGTTTTGAAAACTGAAACACTTATACTGCGGTATAGCCAGTGTATACCCGCAGGTGTGTTTTGGAGTTTTTTCTTGAGGGGTTATAGGAACAACCACCGCATGTGGTACCAAGAGGGTGGTTGATTCCCTGGTGTGTTGGAGCGGAGTCAACTCCCGGGTTCATGACGTCTGCCAATCGTGTCAGCCTTCTCTGCCTCGGCCCCTCTGGAGAGTCTGGGTTTTTTGGTGGAGGCTTTGTCATGGTGTACAACAATGCCAGCATACGCCCCTTCCGCCGGGGGTGCTGTTTTCAGTTGACCCGTTTGGCGCCTGTCTCGTCCGCAGTGCTCCAGGCTCGGGTCAAATGCCTGCTGCCTGGATTGAGGGATTGACCCCTTCTGGTGGTCGTCTCCCCGGTGCGCTGCCTGCTCCCGCTGTGGTGTAGCCTCTTGAGTGCTTCGAGTATAGCCATGCTGACTGCCTGAGTGTGCCAGGGTCAGTGTGCCAGGCGGCGTGCTAGTGGGGGGAAGGGCCCGCTCTTGGAGGGGCCCTGTCCGAATACGCTGGCGATGTGGGGGGCGGTGTCACTAGTGACCGCCTGGTGAGGTCTTGATGCTGTGGCGTCGTTGACCTCTCCGGGCCCCCTTTTTCCGGGGGATCCAGTCCCTTCAGTGGGTCTGGGTCTTCCTTCGCGCTCCGCTACTACGGCCTTGCCACGGGGTTGAGTTTGCTCTTGACCCCGTGATTTTGGGGGCGGTTATGAGGTTGTTCCTTCAGTTCGTTCCCTGGTGGCATGCGGGTTGTGCGTGTGTGTAGTCGTGGGGTTAAGCCACGGTCTGCTCACCCTGTGCGTTGAGTTGCTCGATTTTCTCTTTGCACGGTCGGATCCGTCTCCCTCCCGTCCTCCAATAGGGAGGGTATCCTCCATTAGGGAGGGTCGGGGGGGCTCGGTCCTCCCCGGTTCTGATGGTTGTGGGGGGCCTCAGTGGGGTTCATTTGTCGAGCTTCAAGCTCCCGCTCAGCTCCCGTAGTGCAGATGACGCTGAGCGGAAGCTAGTATGATATAGAACGTTAGGTTATGAATATAACCATAGTTCTATGAATACTAGTGACGCTCAGCGTCTGGACGCCACTGCGGCCTTTGATCTCGCCTTGTGGTGAAAGATTGGGAAGGAGGCGAGTGTGTGGCCACACACCTGCTTATGAAGGTAGCGAATAGGGGTGTGGCCAGACGAATGTTGGTATGTAAAGGTACATTGTGAATTTTTATTCAGTGCAATGCACAAAGTGAGGTTAGTGCAGATGACGCTGAGCGTCACTAGTATTCATAGAACTACGGTTATATTCATAACCTAACGATAATATACATTCTACATGCTTTTGTGACATGTTAGTGATGTTAATACGTGAAAACGTTTGATTTTAAAATCGCAAATTTTTTGCATCACTCTGAAAAATATGGATCTATGATCATAATGTCATTTAGGGGTCGGTACCAACCCTGATGGGTGGAACAGATGAATGTCCCTATTGGGATTAATAGTGCAATAACTTGCTTTTTCACCAAACTTCACTTAGTTAAAACAAATAAGAGGTGTCTCTTGATCATCAAACAAGAATGAATTTCCCTATTGGGATTAATAAAGTAAAATCTCACTTTCACCAAACATAAATTTTTGTAAAATAAAAGGTGACCATTAAAAAAAAGATATATTATTTTTTCAATCGATTTTCATTTTTTTTAATCGTCATAATTCATGAATTCGAATTAATCGATAAAATCTATTAATCGCCCAGCCCTACGTTGAGTGTACATACAGAAATGAAGAAACAAATCATATATAATCACACAGCGTATTTCATTTCAACCTAGAATTTAAAATCGTAAGCTTTTGAGGTGTCCCTCATTTACAGAAACGATGATTGTACAGTACATAATAAAAGCAATATTCACAGAAAATTAAACACAACAGAGTACAAATAAAAAAACAAAAAAAAAATGTATCAGCTACAGGTTACAGGTAGTCACACAATGGTCTGTGAAATCATTAAACATACCAAGGGAAGGGAGAACGTCCAACTTCAGAAAGAGTTTTACATTTACATTTACATTTAGTCATTTAGCTGACGCTTTTATCCAAAGCGACTTACAAGTTCTGTGCGACAAGACAGCAAGAAGGGTATAACTCTATCAGCTGAGTAACAATGTTCATCAAAGTGTTGCGTGTTACAGTGTAGGTTAGTTTATTAGGACAAGTGCATGACATTAAGGTTAGTCAGGGTTAGATTTTTTTTTCTTTTTTTTATCATTTCAGATAATGGTTGAAGAAGTGAGTCTTTAGTCGACGGCGAAAGATTGGACGGGATTCGGCTGTCCTAACTGGGATGGGTAGTTCATTCCACCATTGTGGGGCAAGGACTGAGAATAGGCGGCTTCTCTTTGATGACCCTCCGGGAGCTTGGATAGGAGTAGATCTGAGGCGGCCAGAAGATGCAGAGCGTAGGGGTCTTGAGGGTGTGTAGTTAGAGACCATTGACCGGAGGTAGGCGGGAGCGGTTCCCTTTGCCGCACGGTATGCTAGGTCGAGGGCCTTGAAGCGGATACGTGCAGCAGTTGAAGGACATTCCAAGAGTTAGAGGCATCAAAGGAAAAAGCTGACTTCCCTAGATCAGAACAAACTTGAGGGACCCTAAGAACCATCCAGTCATTTGATCGAGTTGAATAGGTTCCAATATCCCAATCGAACAGTGAAGAGATATACAGTAAACAGGTTGTTTATCAATAAGGGCTTAAAATCAGTGGCGTTGTTTCAGTAAAGGCCAAGGTATTGCAATTCGGGAGGGTGGGGGGGTGAAGCGGGGGTTTCCCCCCCTTGGTGGATTTTTTTTTGTCAAATCAGTTGCGCAATAGTCACTTTTGGTGAGTTGTTTCTATACAATTCACTTATATAACATTTAGGTATGACACAGACTACACAAGCATTTTTAGTATAGAAATGTGTCAACAGACTAAAGCAGGGAACCACAATATTTTTCATACAAATTATGCAGAATGTAATATCATAACTGTCTATTATTTTTCTTGCAATTGAGCCAATTTTCCTTAGGTACGGTTTTGAGGTGTGTGTTCAACAGAATGTAGTATCAAAAACACGTTCACAAAAAGTATGGGTTACTGAATGCTGAACTGGACTGTTATAATCACTAAGCCATTGTAAGACCTTACCTGTGTCCCTGTATCACTTGTCTCTGCTGACCTTTGATAAAAAACGTCTGTATGTCCATCTTCCTTTTTTTTGTGGCATATTTGAGTTAGTCACTTATAGTAAAAGTCACCTAGTAAAAGTGAGATAATTGACAATATCAAAACATGCAAGGGCTGTACCGAATAGTTCGAAGCTTCGTTCATAATGTTGACATTCGAATTCTAAATCACATATTTTTTTTATTTTTTTTTCAATGTCCATACCAAAACGACGCCCCTGCTTTAAATACCAGTATTTGTTGCGCCTAAAATCAATCAACAATGAGACCACAAGACAAGGCAAAAATCAAGGATAAGAAATACATTTATTTTAAATACGTACAACTTGATTGACAAAGGTTGAGAGGGGAGAATCTCATCATGCTGGACTGTTGGAGTTCATTCCATGAGCTAGACTAAAGGCTGTTACGATAGGTGGGGTAGTGAGGGAAGACGATGCAAACTCAACAAAATACTAATCTACTTACAAACGCTCAATACAAACAGCAAGGTACGGGAGAAAACAGGAGACACGATGAGCAGGGTAACACTGAGGACTTGTAGGAAATGACACCACCAGGAAGTGAGGACAGACAGACACCTAAATACCCAAACTAATTAACAATGAAGAACACCTGGCCAAACACAGAATCACAACACAACCTAGACACAAAAGCAATGACAAACTAAACACAACTAGACACTAAGGCAATGACACACAACAACTCAACAGGGGGGTGACATCACACATAGACAGGGATGGCCCAGGACAACAGAACATTAGAAATGAAATCAACAATGTGCAACCAACATAGGATAGCAGACCGCACCATAGGGCTTAGGTCCCTAGAGGGAGGTAGAGAGCCAATGTCAGGCGGAGAGCACTGTCCAATGTTATTATCCTGCCCGGTCCAGCCAGGACCGGGCCTAGGAACGTGACAGTACCTCCCCCTCAACGGGGGGCTTCCAGACCCCCGAGAACAACATCCGTACCCAGGCGATGGAGGAAGCCGGAACCCCGGAGAGGACCCAGGGAGAGGACCCGAAGACCAGGGACCGGGAGGCAGAGCGAAAAACCCAGGAGGGGCATAGCAGCCAGGGGGGTTGAAAACGGGCGCAGATGCCCGGAGAGGGGGGGTGAGGACGGGAACAGAGACCCGGCGAGGGGGGGTGGAGATGGGCGCCGAGACCCGGGGAGGGGGGCAGGACCTGGGAACAGAGGCCCGACGAGGGGGGGTGGGGATGGGCACCGAGACCCGGGGAGGGGGGCTGGACCTGGGAACAGAGGCCCGACGAGGGGGGGGACAAGTGAGAAGCCCGGGAAGGGGAGCTGGACCCCGGAGCCGGATCCCGGACAAGAGACCCTCCAGCCGCCGGACTAGGGACAGGTTCAGGAGAGCCGGAACGGAGGTGCGGCGGCGACGACCCCCGGAGCAGGATCCCATGCAGACCACGGCGAAGACCACAGCGACGACCACGGCGAGGACCAGGACGCCGATCACGGCGCAGAGCTGGACCAGACGGGGAGCCAGGATCAGTCGAGGAGCCGGGAGCCGGCACAGCAGCCGGACCAGGTGTAGAGGCCGGGCAGGGCGCGGAGACCGGATCGGTCTCGGCGGTGAGGCGTGGTGTAGGATCCGGGGATGAGGAGTCTGGACTCACTGTGGGGGAAAGGTTAGTTGGTTGAACCTGGCTAGCTACAGAGCCTAAGCTAGCAGTGGAAACTGTGCTAGCTGGTGAGGCCTGATTAGCTGCAGAGCCTAAGCTAGCAGTGGGGACCGGGCCTAGGAACGTGACAAGAGGCATCACAGGAAAATGCAGATTTACCCTGTTCTGAGTAAACTCTATTTCAAAATGAAAATTATATTCCAATAATGATGTAGTATAAGGAGGTAGCTTACCACTAAGGGCCTTAAAAATAAACAAATACCAGAGTGGGCGGACCAACTTTCTCATAAAGTGATGAGTGTTATATCTATCTTTAGTGATGAATATGAGGGCAGAGTGATAGATGGAGTCTGAGTGCTGATCTAGCACTTGTTTCTGGAACCCGCTGAAAGCGAGACATAGAGGCCACGTTCCAACCAAGAGGGATCACCGCTATAGCCTCGATCCAGCCGCCTGAATCGCCCACTTGTGCCCTTTTTCGTTCTTTCTCAAAATGTTAATTATATGATTCAGTTAGCTGGATCGCTCAAATTGAATGACTGAATAATGGATTTTGGAAAAGGGGAGAAGTATGCTATTTGGCGGGCTGGATCCAGGGTATCCTCTACATTTCTGGGGTCTGGTAATTGCATACATAGTCATATGAAGAGGCCAGGTCACTGTCGTCATAGAATACATTAGAAAATGTCTTCCCTCGCACATGCATATACACACCTGAGATATACACTCACACAGGTGGCAGAGACGCACATGGATACGAGACACACACAGAAGGTAGGATTACTGTCACGTACCTGAGAGATGCACACACACACACGTATGAGACATACACACATACTTACGTGAGACACGTACCCACATACACATATCTGAGACACACACATGTTCTCACGCACACCTACATATATTTGAGACGCATCCTCTCACATGCACTATGGAGAAAGATGGCATCCCGAAGATGCAGCACATACCTGCTCGCAGGTAGATCGGTCTACATGTAACGTATGTGCATCAGGGATATGCACAATGTATAGTAATGTTTTTATTTTGTAAGTGCTTTTTTAATTTCCATGTCAGTTGTTAATGTGTTTGTATGAGTATTTTGTATGTTTTGTATGATGTTACGAAAAAGAAAAAGACAAATCTTGGATGTTGCATATTATGCTGTGGAAAGATGTCTTGTGAATATTGGAAAGATTTGTGCAAAAATATAAAAAAAAAAATCTTCCCTCATTACCACGAGACACGAATCGCGCTGTAAGAAGTACATTTACATTTAGTCATTTTATTGACGCTTTTATCCTTATAAAGTATGAACAAGTCAGCAGGAAGGGTACATCTCTGGCAGCTGAGGGTCAGTGGCATTGTTCGTCAAACAGTGTCAAACTTCAGTGTTACACTCATAGTGCATAGTAGTATAGACATACTAGCAAGTAGTAGTATAAGTAGCAGTAGTAAGGTACTGGTACATAATAGTAAAAGACAGTAACAAGGTTATTATTTTCGTTTTTGTGTCATCTCCCAGTGCCGGATAATGTCCATGAGAACGTTATATCTATTATCAGACAATCTATGGCAACCATGTGTATTCACAAATGTTTATTTGAATAGGAATACATCTTCACAGGGGTAATTTTCCCAGAGAGCAGATCTTCAAACTGGGAAGACAGTGTCAAGTGTTATTTCATTTGATTTCAATTGATTTATGTGTTTTACATTAGAAAAGGCTATTGCATAGAGCCCTTCACGGATCGCTGCAGATGGATTTCTTGTTTACCACGATTGCCAGGTTTGCCCGCAGTCGGGGAAAATGAACAGCGGTGATACGTCCAGGCGACCGCAGGGTTGTAATCGATGAGAGCAATATTTAGTTTGTGAACTTGGGGGGCGACGCATTACTTTAAGAAGAATGCATTCTGCCATGTGCACACTTCTTTTAGCAATTACCAGACCCCTTTTGTTCCAGACCACAAATGGATCTGTGCAATTTACTGCACAACAAACGCTTTTTACTTGTTTGCCTACCCGTTTGTTTTTCTGTCCGCAAGATGCAGGCACATGCCATGTTCAAGTCAAGAGTTTTATTTGTCACGGCATACAAGCATACAGTGAAATGCGGGGGGTCTTGCCCGCAACGATTGTGCAATAATACAATAATAAGAATAGGATGAGAATAAGACATTTGTGCAATAAACAAGTAATAAGAATAAGACATAACAGGTACATAAAGTTTACAAAAAGCATGGTAAGACATGCTAAGGTCCTGCGATACACGGTTAGCTACGGATGAGGCACTGGGTCTTATGTACACTACTATACAATGCTATACTATACAATCTACAGTTATATGTCCTTATGCTAGCTTGCTATATCCATCGTTTTACTATACAAGAACCACTCCCGTTCTTGTTTTTAAAGTGACCTTTCATTGTGTAAAGTGACTGTGAGTGTGAGCGTGTGCAGCATGTGTGTGTGTTCATGCTAAAGTGACTGCTAGTGTGTGAGCGTATACAGTGTGTGTGTTGTGTGTGTGCTCATGTGTGCTTGTGTGTGGAGAGTTCAGTGTTCAAGACTCTGATGGCCTGTGGGAAGAAGCTGAGCCGAAGTCTCTCTGTCCTAGTTGCTGGTGTTTGCAGGCGTTTGCCTGACCGCAGCAGCTTGAACAGGCTGTTGTTGGGGTGGTGAGGGTCTTTCATTATTCTGCAGGCTCTGGATTTGCACCTCTTGTTATATAAGACCTGCAGGGGTGGTAGTGCAATACCCGTAGTATGCTCAGCTGAGCGCACCACTCTCTGTAGGGCCTTCTTGTCCTGTGCCGTGCTGTTTCCATACCAGGCAGTGATGTTTCCAGTCAAGATGCTCTCTACAGCTCCGGAGTAGAAGGACTGGAGTATCTTCCCCGATACTCTGAACTTCCTTAACTGTCTCAGGTGGTAGAGGCGCTGCTTCGCCTTTTTTAAGACTGAGTCTATGTGTGTGGTCCATGTCAGGTCCTCTGAGATGTGGACCCCCAGGTACTTGAAGCTGCTCACCCTGTCCACGCTAGCCCCGTTTATCCTCAGTGGTGTGTGTGTCCCCTGCTGTGTTCTCCTAAAATCCACGATCAGCTCCTTGGTTTTACCAATGTTCAGGAGCAGGCTGTTGTCCTGGCACCAGCGTTCCAGTACCTCAACCTCCTCCCGGTAGGCCTTCTCGTCGTTGTCAGAGATCAGCCCCACCACCACTGTGTCGTCCGCAAACTTCACTATGGAGTGGGAGCTGAACTTGGCCACACAATCATGTGTGTATAGTGAATACAGCAGGGGGCTCAGGACACAGCCCTGGGGGGACCCGATACTCAGGGTGATGGTGTTGGAGGTCTGATCCCCCACCCTGACCGCGTGGGGCATTTCACTCAGAAAGTCTAGTATCCAGGCGCAGAGCTCAGACCCAGCTCGATCAGCTTGTCCACCAGTCTGGTGGGGACTATGGTGTTGAACGCTGAGCTATAGTCAATGAACAACAGTCTCCCCTTCTGGCAGTCTACAGTAGGTGAGAGAGGGTGCTGTGCAGTACTTGGGAGACCGCATCGTCAGTGGACCTGTTTGGCCTGTATGTAAATTGCATAGGGTCCATATCGCTGGGGAGGGAGGCACTAATGTAATCCTTAACCAGCCTCTCAAAACACTTCATGACCACGGAGGTGAGTGCCACCGGTCTGTAGTCATTAAGACCTGTTGGGGAGGATTTATTTGGTACCGGTATTATAGTGGATACCTTGAAGCAGGCAGGGACCACGGACTCAGCCAGGGATAGATTAAATATGGTGGTGAACACTGGGGCTAGCTGGTTAGCACAGGACTTAAGTATACGTCCTGTTATCCCATCTGGGCCAGCTGCCTTTCTGGTGTCCACCCGCATACATGCTCTTCTCACACTGTGTTCCGTCAATGAGAGAGTGCCCCCCCCGCGCGGATGCCCCCCCCTCCACGACGGCCGGTGCGTTAGTGACGTTGTTAGCTGGTGAGCTAGCGTCGCTACTGTTTGCCGCAAACCATGCGTAAAAGGAGTTGACCTGGTCCGCGAGAGAGGCGTCTGCACTCCCCATTGAGGTGGCGCTGACTTTGTAGTCAGTTTTCGTCCGTAGACCTCGCCATAAACCTCTTGTGTCGTTCTGGGCCATTTGTGCCTCCATCTTGTCAGCGTATGTTCTCTTAGCAAGTTTTACAGCCTTGCGCAGAGTATAGACTGTAGCCTTATACTCTTCCATGTTTCCTGATGCTCTGCCTAGGTTATAAGTAGTGGTGCGAGCGTTCAGAGCCACTCGGATAGTATTGTCAACCCACGGTTTCTGGTTCGGGAAGACCCTCACCTTCTTCGTGGGGACAATGCTATCAGCTAGTGTTGCTATAAAGCTAACAACAACATCATCCCCCAGTCGACGTCATCGAGTGCGTCCTGTAGCATGGCCTCTGATTGGTCGGACCACTTCTTTACCTCGCGTGACACAACAGCGTCACGTGATCTCTGCCTGTAAGCCGGGAAAAGCAAGATGGCGTCGTAATCCGATGTGTTTGTAGCTCCCGCTAATGGAGGAGCCGGTACTGCTTTGTAACTCTAAACGGTTAGATGCAGTACCTTGGACAGTGCCACACGTTTAATTCTGGGCCTGTATATACGCAAAGCTTCTGAGAGTAGGATTGCTGGTCCAGGGTCAGTGCGAGCAGTTAGACTGTTTTCAATCTAGACTGACAATCTAGAATAGACTGAAGCATATCCTAGATCAGTACTCCCACTTTGAATATGGACCCTGACTAAAGTTGTATTAAATCTTTTTCATCCATTTCTTCTGCTGAATCAAAACAAATCTGGCGAAAGTTGCACTTTCTAGAACCAACCTTCTTACAGTCCAAATAACCTTCTTATTGTCTAACCAACCTTCTTACTGTCCAAATAACCTTTCTTATTGTCTAATGTGGTAGATTCCCAAGCAAATTGTATACATGTACAGGAGATGACGTCCGCCAGGCATCGTTGGTGAACATGGTAACGCATTGCAACATACTTTCTAGTCCACAAAGGTCTCCACCGTTTGCCTGCAGAGGCGGAGGGGAGGGGATATACGTTTGGATTAGCACATAGTGACAACATAGTGACACATAGAACACAACAATAGGCCGAAACTCACTGACAATAGACGATAGAAATGGCTTGTTGACCATATCCACTCAACACAAAGGAATGGCCGGTGACACCCAACCCGAAGCCGAGAGGTACTCTAAACTCAGAGCAGACTTGCAGGCTTTTCCATTTAGCAGTCCAGATCTGGAACTATGGACTGACGGCTCTTGTTATCGAGTTGGTGAGGGACTAAAAGCAGGCTACTCCATGATAAGGTCACAGGGCGAAGGGTTTGTGGTAGAAAAGGCCGAAGCTTTAGCACAACCCTGCTCAGCCCAGCTAGCAGAATTGGTCGCACTGACGGAAGCATGTAAAATGGCAGAAGGCAGAACTGTAAATATTCATACCGACTCGGCATATGCACACGGAACAGCATTCTTATTTGGCACGGTGTGGAAAGGGAGAGGATTCAAGAAAGCCGATGGAAGCGCCATAAAACATTGTAGTCAGATTAAACAGTTGTTAGAAGCAATTATGAAACCAAAGCAGATCGCAATAATCAAGTGTGCTGCTCATCAGTCAGACGAGTCCAAAATAACACGAGGAAACAAGAGAGCAGATGAAGCTGCCAAGGAAGTGACAGGCGCTGACAGGGCAGGTAAGGTCTTGGTTATCACACACAAGGTTGAGTTAGAGGACAAGATAACTTACAAGGATGTTTTGACTTTCCAGGAGGAGGCTAGTCAGGTAGAAAGGAACCTCTGGATAACCAGGGGGGCTAGTCAGGATGATTTAGGTTTATGGCGCAGCCACGGTGGATTTGTGGTGGCTCCTGCTGGCCTGGTCGGACTGCTGATCCACACGGCGCATGACTTCTGTCATGCTCATCGGGGAGAGGTAAGGAGAAAAATCAGAGAATATGGCTTTTGGGCGCCAGATTTAACCAGTCAAATTGATCATGTGATACAGAGATGTACGGTATGTTTGAAAAATAATATACGTAAGGGGATTAGTGTGTCACCAGGGCATATCCCCACGCCCAATGGCCCAATGCGAGACCTTGTAATTGATTACATTGACATGATTAAACCAATTAATCAGAAGAGATATATTCTTGTCGTTGTCTGTCGTTTTTCAAGGTGGGTGGAGGCGTGCGCCACCCGGCACAAGGATGCAGCATCAGTGGCCAAGTTCTTATGCCAAGAGGTGTGTCCCCGTTTCGGAATAATGGACAGAATCTCCTCGGACAATGGAAAAGAATTTGTCGACAAAACTGTACGTTTAATACTCCAACATTTAGGCGTAAAACAGCGACTGGGGGCCGTTTATCATCCGCAGAGCCAGGGGTTGGTGGAACGCATGAACGGGACACTAAAAAACAAATTGGTTAAGATCTGTCAACACACAGGTTTGAATTGGCTAAACGCTCTCCCATTGGCGTTGATGGCATGTCGGTCGAGCGAAATTCGCGGTCTGCGTTTGACACCACACGAAATGATGTTAGGTCGTTGCATGGTAGTACCAGGCTTGCGCGCGACAGGCAAAGGTCCAAGTTTGGACATCCTGGACAATGATATGCGCGAGTATGTGAAATACATGTCAAAGATCCACAGAAATATTCTGGATCATGTCTCCAGTAGACAGGAGCATGAAACCGGGGAGGAGGTGAATAGGCCGAGTACACCTCAAATCATACCGGGCGACTACGTTTATGTTAAAGTATTTAGGTGTAAATGGTATGGCGCGCGACGGGAAGGGCCATACAAAGTCGTCCGAGCCACCGAAAGGGCTATACAGGTTGAAGGATCACCGAGTTGGTTTCATATTTCGCATTGCGTAAAATCTGTAGATATGGGCCAAGAATGGGAATCTGAACCACGGGCCCTTGAGCAAGAAACCGGGGTGGCGCAACCGCTAAACGAAGGAGAGGATGCGGACGATGAAACCGGCGCGGCGCAACCCCTAAGCGAAGAAGAAGATGTGAACGATTATGGGGAACCAGACAGAGGGCAACACGATTGGCCACCGGTAGGGGATGAGGGATTTCTACAGGAGCCAGACAGAGGAGAGGATTATGAATTGGAACATAATGATTTCTCCTCTGTGGACTTGGATGGGGTACCAAACGGAGGGAACCGTGCTTAGCACAAGCCCGGAAAGAGATCCTCGACCGCAACAAGTTCGACCGCAACGAGTTATTAAGAAACCTCTAAGGTACACATAGGAAAAAGTGTGAGGAGAAGCTAAATGATAAGTCCATGGAGAGAGCGTGTATATATTTTTGATTTTTGATTTTGAGCTCTCTCCTTTCTTAGAAATGTTTATTTGCGATGCAATAGTCTTTTCTTTCAGAGTTAGCCGCACAAAACAGACATGTTTGGTTAACTACACATAAGTATAGCAACAAGCTGGTAATTGGTCCGATGTTCTTTTTGTATAAAGACGGACCTAGACGGATGTCAACTTCGAATAACTGATAAAAATTGTGTTATCTTCAACTAACTGATAATCGTTAACTGTGTGAGTGAACTTAAAATTGGGTCAACTTCAACTAACTGATAATCGTTAATTGTGTGAGTGAACTAACGCGGGTGTTGAAAGCATTTTGACACTAACAAATATGAACTGTGTGTTAGAAGGATTCTTTAAATATTTGGTTTTTATGTGATTTGGATAAACAGTTAAAAGGTTAAGGTATTTGTACAATGTACGAACAGTTTGATTGAGAAAATACTAACAAGAATATTGGGGATATAGAATCCCCAAACCGGGGACCTGTGGTAGATTCCCAAGCAAATTGTATACATGTACAGGAGATGACGTCCGCCAGGCATCGTTGGTGAACATGGTAACGCATTGCAACATACATTCTAGTCCACAAAGGTCTCCACCTTTTGCCTGCAGAGGCGGAGGGGATATAAGTTTGGATTAGCACATAGTGACAACATAGTGACACATAGAACACAACAACAGGCCGAAACTCACTGACAATAGACGATAGAAATGGCTTGTTGACCATATCCACTCAACACAAAGGAATGGCCGGTGACACCCAACCCCGATATTTACAGAAGACTTTTGGCTGGCTGAAACAATGGGGTGACACCAGACACTTAAGCCTTATCGTGATTTACTTCCCCCCAACGGACAACTGCCAACGGCAGCTGTTAAAATTACAGTTGAGTAAGACGTTGCCTCCAGCAAAAACATACCTTACAAGGACCTTCCGGTATATGCCTACTCAAAAAGACAGTTACCTACAGTCAGCCAATCAAAAGGGTGGGTAGGCTAAAAACGCCCACAAACACTGGTTCTCCAATTGGAAGCTCTCTCGCTCATAGAAAGATCCGCCCTTCATGACGTAAAGTCTGGCGTATTCTAGGGGGAGGAGTTTAGGCTTTAAAGGAAGCTGTTCAGAGCGAGAGAGAGAAACAGAACACAAACAACACGGAGCAACACATTCTACACATTCCCCCTACTGGATGAAAGAGGACGGCGACGCATTGAGACGGACACCATCGAACCAACGAGACGGAGCCGAGCGAGATGCTTTTTAGTTTAAAGTGAATTTTAGTCTGATTTCTACTGATCCCTCGGCATAGAGAGTGCAACCAGGAGAAATCATTGCATTGTTCTTTCATTAGTGCAAATCTTTTGTTTGTAATTGACTTTGGGATCTCATTAAAACCGGATTCTTACATTAGATCCTCTCGCTGACTCCTTCTTCAAACCGCCGTCTTTTTGCTGAGTGCCTTCCTGGTTTTTTAAAGTACAATAGGGCTTTTAAGGAATAAGACACAACGCAGAGATTAGAAGATTAGATTCTGATTATTCAGAATAGAATAGCCCCGTTGGTGACTTCACTAACTAACCATATTTCTGTCTAACTAACCTTCTTACTGTCTAACTACTACTACTACTTCTTACTGTCTAACTAACCAACCTTCTTACTGTCCAAATAACCTTCTTATTGTCTAACTAACCTTATTACTGTCTAACTAACCATCTTATTGTCTAACCAACCTTCTTACTGTCTAACTAACCGTCTTACTGTCTAACTAACCTTCTTACTGTCTAACTAACTAACCTTCTTACTGTCTAACCAACCTGATTACTGTCTAACTAACCTTCTTACTGTCTAACTAACCTTTTTACTGTCTAACTAACCTTCTTACTGTCTAACTAACCTTTTTACTGTCTAACTAGTCTTCTTATTGTATAACTAACCTTTTTACTGTCTAACTAACCTTCTTACTGTCTAACTAACCTTTTTACTGTCTAACTAGTCTTCTTATTGTCTAACTAACCTTCTTACTGTCTAACCAACCTTCTTATTGTCTAACCAACCTTCTTAATGTCTAACTACCCTTCTTACTGTCTAACTAACCGTGTTACTGTCTAACTAAGAAAGTGTGTACTACTGTACTACATGTATGCTACTATGTCTATACTACTATCTACTATGTACTACTATGCTACTATGTCTATAGTACTACTTACTATGCTCATATGTCTATACTACTATGCACTCAAGACTGTAGCACTCAAATTCAACAATGTTTGACAAACAATCTTACTTACCCTTAGCTGCCAGAGTTGCACACTTCCTGCTGAATTGTTGTACAGAATGTGTAAGTCGCTTTGGATAAAAGTGTCAGCTGAATGACTGTTCAAAAGCGCTGTTGTTTTTTGAAAAACTGGGCTTTTGATGTGATGAAATCACTGTGCCCAGGCAGCACTGGTTTGGCAAAAAATACTTCCGACTATATCTGCTTAGAAAACAAAAATGTCACATTTTCTTTTGGTATTTCTCCACGTGGTAAATAGACAGGTCATAACATGTTTACAGGAACGTTTTGGAGTTGTATTTGGAGTGTATTTTGTGACTGTTGGGAACTAGGCTAGACTGGCACACCTATTTCCAGTGATTGATGCTAAGCTAGGCTAACGGAGCGGCTGTTCCCAAAGCCTAATGCATGCACAGAGAGGAAAAGGGTATGTATCTGCCTGTCTAACTCCAGGGTAGATGGCAAATAAGCAAATTTCCCAAAAAGTTGCAGTGTTCCTTTAACAAATACTCTGAGTTTCCTTCTCCCATTCTACCCCCATCCAGCCCCCCACCCTTTTAATACAGTTTTAGAGTTTTAATTTCCGAAAGGAAAGAGAATAAATGCAGGGTTATCCAAGCATGAATGCCAAATCGGCTATTACTGTGTGTTTTCCTCAGGACTGATGCTGAGGCCCTGTTTTCTTACCTCCGTACCAAACACTAGCCTGGACTCCGCACTATGGCATTATGTCAAATAGAGCGTATAGATCAAATTGTGACATCTGAAATCCTATGATAATTACCTCCGCTCCCTTCACCCACCTCTCTCTCCATCCGCTATAGCTCCCCGCTGGAACATAATTCTCTGTGTTCAGCTCCAATAAGAGCTTTCTCTCTCTCTGCTTCCCCTCTCTCTCTCTCTCTCTCTCTCTCTCTCTCTCTCTCTCTCTCTCTCTCTCTCATCCTTTCTTTTTCAATTTCTTAACTTTTTTTGTCCCATGTGCTCTCTTCATCTTTCATCCTCTCTTTTAACTACCGGTATTTTCAGATGTGTCTCTCTCCTCTCATTCTCCATCGCCCCTCTCTCTCCTTTCTTCCTCTCTCATCTCTCTGTCTCCCTCTCTCACTGCCGCACCTCTCTCTTTCTCTGACACTATATCTCGCTCTCTCCTATCTCTGTCTCTCTCTCTCTCTGTCTCCTCTCACCCTTTTACTCTCCGTCTCCCTATCTCCTATATCTCACTCTCGCTCTGTCTCCATCCGTCTACCCTCTCTCTGTATCCCTCTCTCTTGTCTCTCATTCTTTCTCTGTCTCTCACTCTCACCCCCTCTCTCCTCCTTGTATCTCTCTGTCTCCCTCTCTCTTGTCTCGCTCTGTCTCTCTATCTCCCCCTTGTCTCTCTCGGTCTCCCTCTCTCTCTCCCCCTTGTCTCTCTCTCCCTCTTGTCTTTCTCTATCTCCCTCTTTCTTTCTGTATCCCTCTTCTCTCTCTCTCTCTCTCTCTCTCTCTCTCTCTCTCTCTATCTCTTGTCTCTCTCGGTCTACCTATGTTAAACAGAGTCAAAGTGTGTTTGATTGGGACTGAATTTGCATTAACAAATCATGGCTTCTGTTGGGTCTCGGCAGCATGCTAAAGTAAATCCTCCGCCTTGGCTGCATCAGCTCTCTCTCTCTCTCTTTCTCTCGCTTGCCTATACGCCGGGATTTTTTCTCACGTCAAGTTCCCTCTGTGGGCGCCCTACTTTTCAGCATCCTCCACACACATATCCCCAATCATGCTTGACGTATTAATGCTTGTGAAAATATTAGAGTGTTTGGTTGCAGTGGCTGCCAAGGATTACTCCATCTGCGACAGAGCCCCCCCCCCCCCCACACACCATCCCTAATGAGAATTCATGTTACATTTTAAGAGCCAAGAGGAAGACGCCTACCCTGCTTTTTTTTTCCATTCCTCAAATTCCGCCCCCCACTCTCTCACTCCGCAACCATTCCTATTCGACTCTGAGGTGCCAAAACTCAAATTCATTTGCATAGTACATTGTGAAACACCTATGAAGCAAGAGAATGCTCTTAAGCCGGCGTTGAACGTCACGCGCCACGCTGGGGTTTGCACTTTAAATGGAGCGGCTGTATTATTCAGATACACCACGTCGGTCTTGGGCTTTGTGCCAGTAAGACTTTTTTGGATGGAACGTGAAGTACCGCGGCCGAGTTTCACCACGTCTTATGAGTTCACGTTGTGGAGGAATTTACCATGAGTACGTTTATTTAGCTCAAACAAGATTCAAGAGGTTTATTTGTCACATACATACCAGGGCATACAGGTGGTCATGCCCGCATCGATTGTGCAATAATACTAATAATAAAATAGACATGCTATGACATAAGATGTGCATGATGAAAATAGACATGATAAATTCCTGAGAAGGCATTCCTGACAAGTTTTAACTCTGTCATTATGCTATACTTACTATATCTAAACTATACTATACTATGCAAGAACCACATCGGTTCTTTCCTTAAAGTTACCTTTATATTCCTCATTCCTTTAAAGTGACCTTTCCATATATTTTTTTTAAGTGACATTTTGTTTAAAGCGATTGTTTAAAGCCATTGCAGCATGTGTGTTGTTGTGTGTGTCTGTGGACTTGTGTGTGGATAGTTTAGTGTTCAGTGTTCATACAGAGTATCAAAGTACAAATAAGTCAAGAGTTATTGCTGGATGACTCCAGGATCAATACAGGCCTAATATCGTCCAAAGAGCCCCTGAATCAAGTAAAACGTAGAACTTTATAGTAAGAGAAAATGGGTTGTGCCCAGGAGAGATAGATAAGTGAAGGAGGGGAATGAGTGAGTTAGGAGGAGGAGGAGGAGGAGGAGGAGGAGGAGGAGGAGGAGGAGGAGGAGGAGGGGGTAGACATGGGTTGGAGAGGGCTGGAGGATACAATACAGTACGGCTCAATACACACAATTGTTAAGGGGATGCAGACCAGAGAAAGACTTTTGTCTTGTTTACATCAGGGTCCCCCGATCAGGGGAGACAAAGGGATTGACCTAGGAGGGGGGGATGGCTTTAGGTGATCTATATACCGTATATATATCCACATCTGTCTGTACATACCTACATATAATCTGTACATATTCCTTACTGTACCTACTCTTATTAGTTACGCTGTATGACTACTACCATAGTGTCTTCATACCTGTATCACTGTACATATTAATACCACAACTCTGTACATACATCTGAGTAGCACTATACTCAGTAGTACTAATTTATACCCTGTTTAATCACCTGTACATTATTACTATTACATTTTCACTCTGGTTGGATGCTAAACTTATTTCCGTTGTACTGTACTTGTGTTGTATAATGACAATACATTTGAATCAAATCTATTCTAATAGCAACCCCTCCACCCTATTCCTACTGAACTCCAACCCACACGTCAGAATGGGTCTGGGGGAGATGGCATGAATCTCCATGTGCGTTATGCTCTCCCAGTGAAACTGCGCGGCTGTATTGGAGCCCATACATAATGTATTGTATCAGCGGAGAAGTCTACACCCTCCCCAGACCGACAGTAGGGCAGCATGTGGTGGTCTACACCCTCCCCAGACCGACAGTAGGGCAGCATGTGGTAGTCTACACCCTCCCCAGACCGACAGTAGGGCAGCATGTGGTGGTCTACACCCTCCCCAGACCGACAGTAGGGCAGCATGTGGTCGTCTACACCCTCCCCAGACCGACAGTAGGGCAGCATGTGGTGGTCTACACCCTCCCCAGACCGACAGTAGGGCAGCATGTGGTGGTCTACACCCTCCCCAGACTGACAGTAGGGCAGCATGTGGTCGTCTACACCCTGCCCAGACCGACAGCAGGGCAGCATATGGTCGTCTACACCCTCCATACAGACCGACAGGCAGTGCAACAACGAGGTTGGGAATTGGCATATAACAAAAATTGGGGAGATGGGAGAAAAAGGTAAAAAGGGCACAAAAAAGGCACCTATCTCTCAGTCTCCCTTCCGTCTCGTCGTCTCTCGATATTACACACTGTTGGATTTCCTCCATGAGGAAAAAAAAACATTTACTCAGTTGGACCTCGGTACATAGTAGGTATGACAATGGGGAAGGGACACACACACACACACACACACCAGAGGTGCCATTTGGGCTCATGTTTTCTCCCCTAAATCCAGCACTCAACTCAGCGTGATTCTGTGAACCGGCCGCCATCTAGCATCAGCTGCCCCAGGAGCGAGTCTCTCCACCAGCGGCAGCTCAGGCATCATGTCCCCACTCGCAGTTCTCGTTGTCGATAAGTGCAGATGGGCTAAATTGATTCTTGAGGGCGACAAAATTACTCTTACGGGACACAAATACATGAATTTCACACGAGAAATTCACGAGCCATGTGTGCTAATAACACGGCAGTTATGTGTCACGTGTGGCCATGCCGTCGTGGTTAAACAAGGTAATAAAGGGGCACTTCGTCAAAGAAACAATGCTGATTTATTTTGCACATAATCTCACACACATCCAAAAACTCATTCATTTAGTTTGACAGTTACTGAGAGTAAATTAGTTTGAATGTGGTCATTAGTGATGTCATCGGGGCATTGAATCAATTTAATTGTGTTAATTACAGCACCATGAAATGATAACTTGGCACTCACAAGGTATTTTTTATTTTTCATCTGCATCCTTTTATGGTGCTGTAATTAACACAACACAATGATTTAATGTTCCCAATGACATCACTGGCCATATTCAAACTAATTTACTCTCAGTAACTCTTTTTGGATGTGTTGGAAGAGTTTTTGGATGTGTGTGAGAATATGTGCAAAATAAAGCATACAAACAAAGTGCCCCTATTAACCTCAAGCCCGACGAGACCGGTACCGGTCCCAAAATGACATCACGTCATAAATCAATCTCTCGAAAGTCGACCCACTTTGGAAAATTTGAACGTCGGGAATTTTTTTGGACACCGAGAGCTTTCGATGAGCATTGGAATTTTTCCGAACAACACTTCCCAAAAGTCTCTATGGGGTTTCAAGCTAATTACTTCTGTATGAATTTTTTTTTATATCTCTTATTACTCGGGATAATAAACCACAACACTTAATGTTATTGGTATATATTGAAGAATTCAGTACTGTATCTACAAAACCTTCTGTTTAATCATCTTCCCTTTATTAATTTCCTTTGATCTTTTGTACACATGATCTCAAGAAGGTACTGAACGAGATCAGTGGCAGTTTTTCATGTCTGGTCCTTCTTAGCATGGTGTTATTCACTGTCAAAGATGCAAAGAAAAATCATAATTCATATTCTCCTTTGTTTCATCACAATTTAAGCAAGCCTAGTAATAGACACTATATTTCTGACACTGGAAATACATTCACTGAGGTCCATAGATGTCCCTAGATACCAAGAATATGCTAATGGCCTTGTAGAAGTGGAGCAATTTTCTATTTACATAGGTATGTATTTTAGGCGGATTTTCAGAAAATAGGGCTCCGGGCTTAAGAAGTTAAGGAATATGTGAATGTCTCTTGTTGTGTGTAAATTCCCCTCCAAAAAATTACGAGGTAACTGAAGTCATTATTTTTAGAAGCTGAGATACAAATATCTCTTGACACTCTTGACAGTGGCGCAGGAGGTAATTGGAAGGTTCGATTCCGCCTCCTCTTGGCAGCATGTCGAAATGTTCTTGAGCAAGACACTGCTCCCAATGACCAGGTTGGCACCTTGCATTGTTGCCTCTGCCATTGGTGTGTGTGAATGGGTGAATGTGAGGCATAAGTTGTAAAACACTTTGGTTAAAAGCGCTATATAAATGCAGTCCATTTACCATTTACTCTTACATTTACATTTAGTCATTTAGCTGACGCTTTTATCCAAAGCGACTTACAAGTTCTGTACGACAAGTCATCAGGAAGGGCACAACTCTATCAGCTGAGTAAGAATGTTCATCAAAGTGTTGCGTGTTACAGTGTAGGTTGAGTGTGGATCTCAGTGTCTGCAGTTACCGGTAACTTAACCCTTTCACTACCACACTAGAGAAGGTTAACCTTTCACTACCACACTGCAGACGGTTAACCATGATATGTAAACTGTTTTAACTGGTCAAACTGAACAGTCAAAACTGAAACTGGTTTGAGGGTTAGGGTTCATATCCCATGAACAAATAACACTAGCTACAGCTAGCGGCCAGTGACTGAGGAAAACCAGTGCTGTTTTATTAGATTTGATTCAAATGTATTGTCATCATACAGCACAAGTACAGTACAATGGAAATAAGTTTGACATCCAACCAGAGTGCAAATGTAACAATAAAGTGCAAGAGTAATATACAATGTACAGGTGATTAAACTGGGTATAAGATATATAAATGAGATCTGTCCCTGCTATTGATTTGCACACAATACTGACTTGCACAAACTACTGATTTTCACACACTACACTTGTACTGTAAATTGATGCTATTCTTTCTTTTAGCTATTGTTATGCTGCTAATTATTATATTACACACTGTTTTTATTGCTTATTTTGTACTACTTTGTTTTGACGCATCTGTGAAGCCGAGGAGCCAAGAAATTGAGAAGAAACGTCAAACTAGTAAACTATATATGCTGCCCCCTTCAACAGCTTAACCTTATCCTTAACCTTAAACTGTTAAACAGTAATCCAGAACTATTTTATTGCACTGTAAAAAAACTGTGATTTTATACTGTATGTCTGCACTTTATGTGCTAATTATATGTCTATTATATTCTACTATTTTATTGCACTGCACTATTGCACTCTATTCTATCTTATTGTTTTTATTATTGTCTATTTTAAAAACTGAATCGAACCATAAACAAGGTGGCCTATTGGGAAGTTAGATCCTAATGTGAAAAACATACGGTTATCTATATAACCATAGTTATATGAGTAATAGCGAGCGATCTGCGCTCTACTGGAACATATCCCATATCAGCCTATATACTGAATACATTTCTCCACATGTACCTGTACACACCCATCCGCCTGGCCACACCCCCATCCGCTCCTCTACATAAGCAGGGGTGTGGCCATACTAACAGCTCCTTCCCAAGTCTTTCACCACCGAAGGCGAAGACCACGGGGTCCTCAGTGAGTCCAGCACAGAGCGCTCGCTATTACTCATATAACTATGGTTATATAGATAACCGTATGTTTTATTATGTCATAGCTTACGCTCTGCGCTCTACTGGAACACAGGAGCTGAGCAGAGCGGAAGCTCGACAAATGTACCCGCTGAGGCACCCCATAACCATCAGAACCGGGGAG
The DNA here is from genome assembly GCF_963971535.1 of Notolepis coatsorum. Lineage (NCBI taxonomy): Eukaryota > Metazoa > Chordata > Actinopteri > Aulopiformes > Paralepididae > Notolepis > Notolepis coatsorum. Next base: position 49,636,756 of record NC_140165.1, read on the forward strand.
GACCCGAGCCCCCGGACCCCCCTAGTGGAGGACGGGAGGGAATCGGATCCGACTGTGCGAAGAGGGTTTAGCAACTCAAACGCACAGGGTGAGCAGATTGTGGGACTTACCTTCCCACAGAAGAACCCACAACTACACAAACGCGCAACCCACATGCCACTAGGGAATGAACGGGAAGAAATAAAAACCCCGTTACAACCCCTAATATCACGGGGTCAAGGGTAAAAACCCAACCCCGTGGCAAGGCTGTAGCAGCGGAGCGCGAAGGAGGACCCAGCCCCAGGAAGAGACTGGACCCCCCGGAAAAGGGGGCCTGGTGCGGCCAACGACGCCGCAGCATCGAGACCCCACCAGGCGGTCACTAGTGGCACCACCCCTCACATCGCCAGCGTATTCGGACAGGGCCCATCCAAAAGCAGGCCCTTCCCCCCTACAGCACGCCGCCCCGAAGCACTCAAGAGGCTACACCCACAGCGGGACCAGGCAGCGCACCGGGGAGACAACCCCCAAAAGAGGTCGATCCCTCAATCCAGGCAACAGGCCACTCGACCTGAGCCTGGAGCACTGCGGACTAGACAGGCGCCAAAGGGGTCTGCTGAAAACAGCACCCCGGCAGAAGGGGCGTACAGTATGCTGTGCACCATGTCGCAGCCTCCACAAAAAAACCCTGACCCTCTAAAGGGGCAGAAGCAGAGAAGGCTGACATGATTGGCAGACGTCATGAAAGGTGCGGGGGCACACTCACAGGCAGACGGGGCGAAGCCCGGCCTACCCCGAGAGTCGACTCCGCTACCAACACACCGGGAAACCAACCACCACCTTGATTCTAACAAGAGGCGGTTGTTCCTATAACCCCCCAAGAAAAAACTCCAAAACTCCAAAACACAACTGCGGGTATACACTGGCTATATAATACAGCAGTACAAGTGTTTCAGTTTTCAAGAAGGGGTTAACCCAGGCCAACAGGTCGACGAGAACAAGTTCGGACCTGGGCCCGGCGGACCGGGACGTACAAAGGGATGCCAGAGGGGTACAAGAACCACCTCGACAGCCCCCTCCCAGCCCCGCCAAGCAGGAGAAGAGAGGGGCGAAAAAGAATGGAGAAGGACCAGCGCAAGGTACAACACAATATGGACCAAGCAACAGTGAAGGATAACACGCAGTGACATAATCACGAACATCTCCATAACATCAAACCCTGCAACGCCCGGGCCGACCCGGCATTTCCCCCCCGAAAAAGCACAAGTCCCTCAGGGTACCAGAACAGCAGATCTGCGCCCCGGCGGACAACGGGTTAACTGACCTGGTCCGGCGCGACCAGAACCAGTCCTGTGTCCTAATCACGCCACCATCCCTAGTCCCAGGAGGGGGTAGGTACACGTGTCGATCTAAAACATCACAGAGGGAGCCACCAAGCTGCGCCCGGTGGCCCACCCCAAAGGCGTGAGACCCCTCCGCCAATGCTTTGATCTATTCCGTTATCTCCCCCCAGAGATGAACGAAAATTCATTGAGACTAACCTAGTACACTGGCGCTCGGAAGAGACAAACTCCATCCTAGTTGCCCCATAAAAACGCTGTTTCAATGATGAGCAACCAAGGCGCGCAAGCCCATGCGTGGTTCCACACAGAAGCACCCAGGGCCACCACTATGTACACGTCGAGACCTAAAACATATCAATGGTAATTCTAACAAGAACCCAGATAACATTCCCTCCAAGCCGCCTGGAAGGGCGGCAGGAAGCTGGCCAAGACACAGATATGAGTCCCATATGACGCGTCCGAGGGAAAACACCCCTGTCAACCCTGCCATGTATAAAAGAGAGGAGACAGGGAACCCCCAGAGAGAGACTTCCCACGTGAGTAATAATTGAAAAGATATATGCAACATTGAGCTACGTGACCAAGCTCAAGACATATACACCAGAGCGCAGAGCAGAACTTCTTTTTAAGTTCTTACGCACCGCATAACTCATCTTGACAATAACAGAGGTCCACAACATGGAGCCCGAAAAGAACTCACGGAAGTCTCACAACCAATAGAAACGCACCCAGTGACGTACTCTATGGCGGGGGGAATTCCGTGACCCACCGCCCAAATATGGCGTGGGACCAGGGAACTCCCTCCCCCCCCCCTCCCTACCCTGTGACGCGCTGACCCAGCAACGTGACAGGAAGCCCGAAGGACAGGAGGTCCAACCCCCTGACCAATCAGTGCAGCGAGATCAGACCTGAAAAAGGGAGTCAGATCTGCTAAGCTGTCATACAAAAACCGCATTGAAGCCCACTTCAACAGCGCCTCAAACCCCGTCAGGTATGGGAGGGTGTCAGGGCTATATCGGACTACAAGGGAAGAACATCCCCCCCTGTCAACGGCAGCGCCCCCCTAGCGGAGGAGTTAAACATCTTTTATGCACGTTTTGACAGGGACAAGGACCCGGTGTTGCCCCCTCTCCCCTCTGACGGCTCCACCATAGTCCTGAGCACTCATGAGGTTAGAGTCAGTCTACGAAACATCAACACAAGGAAGGCGGCGGGGCCTGATGGAGTCCTGGGACGAGTGCTCAAGGACTGTGCGGCTGAACTAGCCCCAGTTCTCACCACCATCTTCAACCTGTCTCTGGGCTCATCCTGGGTTCCCGCATGTCTTAAGGCAGCAACAATAGTCCCGGTTCCAAAGAAACCTAAAGTCACAGACCTGTGGCCTGTGGCACTCACCCCCATCGTCGCAAAATGCTTTGAGAGACTGGTCATGAAACACATAAAAGCCTCCATACCACCATCATTAGACCACAACCAGTTTGCCTACAGGAAGAACAGGTCAACAGAGGATGCTATTGCCATTGTACTGCACACTCTGCTGGAACATATAGAGCAGTGTTTCTCAACTGGTGGGTCGCGACCCAAAAGTGGGTCGCGGGGCCATTTTGAGTGGGTCGCGGATGTGTGAAAAAAAAATCTTTTTTTTATATAATTTGTTTTTGCACTACCTATCTTTGTGAAAGTGGCTTCTCAGCTCTGGTCCAGCTGAAGACAAAGCAGAGGAACAGATTGGACATTGAGCATGACCTCAGAGTTGCTTTGTCTACCATCACCCCAGACTTTGAGACTCTTGTCAGGAGCAAACAACATCCCCAGTTATCCCATTAGTTCCCTGGGATGTTAAGCTAAGAAGTCTGCTAAGAAGGATATATTATTTATTATTATTATTATTTTATTTCATTGTGTTTTTATCCCTAGTTACACTTTTGTTGAAACCCCAGTTATCCCATTAGTTCCCCCAAACTTACTGTAGGTCTGTTATGTTAAGCTAAGAAGTCTGCTAAGAAGCATATATTATTATTTATTATTATTATTATTATTATTATTATTTTATTTCATTGGGTTTTTAGCCCTAGCTGCACTTTTCTTGCAACCCCAGTTATCCCATTAGTTCCCCCAAACTTAGGTTTGTTATGTTAAGCTAAGAAGTCTGCTAAGAAGCATATATTATTGTTATCATTATTATTTTATTTCATTGGGGTTTTAGCCCTAGCTGCACTTTTGTTGCAACAGCAGTCATCCCATTAGTTCCCCCAAACTTAGGTTTGTTATATTAAGCTAAGAAGTCTGCTAAGAAGCAAATATTATTTATTGTTGTTATTATTTTATTTCATTGGGTGTTTAGCCCTAGCTGCACTTTTGTTGCAACCCCAGTTATGCCATTAGTTCCCCCAAACTTAGGTTTGTTATGTTAAGCTAAGAAATCTGCTAAGAAGCTATATTATTTATTATTATTTTATTTCATTTGGTTTTTAGCCCTACAGTAGTTGCACGTTTGTTGCACTTTTTTGTGTTTATTTCATGTTTTTAACAGTGCATGAAAGATTGTGTATTACTGCAAAAAAAATTATTGAAAAAAATCATAGTGGTTAAAAAATTTGTGTCGCGACTTAATAACAAAGGAAAATGTTGGGTCCCGAGGCTAGACCAGTTGAGAACCACTGATCTAGAGCACAGGCACACATATGGTAGACTCCTTTTTGTTGACTTTAGTTCAGCTTTCAACACTATTCTACCCAACAAGCTTCACAGTAAACTACACAAACTCGGACTGAACACCACACTATGCAACTGGATCTTGGACTTTCTTACAAATCGCACACAACATGTCAGGATTGGCAAGCACACATCCCCCACCCTGGCCATTAGCACCGGGGCCCATCAGGGGTGTGTACTCAGCCCACTTCTCTACACACTTTTCACACACGACTGTTGTTCCTCCTCTCCATCTAACCTCATAGTAAAATTTGCAGACGACACAACAGTGCTTGGCCTCATCAGAGGAAATTGTGGGATATTCGTGGATATCCTGATGAAGAATGTCTCAGTCAACCGAGGCTTGGATAATAACAAGGTTTATTAACCAAACAGATAGAATACATAGAGAGAATGGCTGAGGCTCTCGCCCCAGGTGATCAGCTGAAATCCCCCAGGTAAGAACCCGGATAGTGGTCGGGAAGAGCCCTTTATAGTTCAACAAAGGGGGTGTGTGGTCCCATTTGATAGGTCAGATGGGGGGGAGGGGGTACAGGTTTGGGGACACAGGGGAGGGGGGTGATTATTCCACAGAGAGGGGGGGGGGGGCACAGGTAAGGGGAACACAGGGGAGGGGGATATATTTACATGAGGATATATTATACCACAATACTCACTTTTCTTTCTTATAATGTGGGTGAGATTAATGTATAATATACCAGGATTGTTTGGAACAGGTAAAAGTGGGGATAATAGTTTAAAATAGAATTATTTACATACATGATTAATAGAATTATTTACATACATGATTCATGACATGATCGACTGGACTGCGGTCTGTGTTATTTTGATATCAGAGATGTGGGAAGATATCACCCTTTTCTTTTATTAATCGCTCAAAATACCTATATCAATGATTGGTCCTCATCTCTGATATCAAACAACAATTAACATAATCATTAGAAGCTATCGCTGTGCAAATATCTTGGCATACCTTCAGTCGTTCATGTCGTGATTCTGGGGAGCTAATGTGATCGTTGTGCATACAGGCATCGTAATAAACCAATTAAATACATGCACTGTCTGTGTGGTCAGAATGCACAGGGTGAAAAAACAAAATTGTTCATAATTATTAGGAATCGGATTTACACATAAGGCTAATGTGTACAAAAACATTTTAACAACCGTTAACCTGGTGGTTAATAAAACTAACATGATTGTTTATGGGAAACTGTTCACAAATATATATATATATTTTTGCACATTTTGTGATGATTCTTGATGAAATTACTTAGGATCCAGTTGTATTTACCCTGAGTTTGAGTGTCACGTTCATCTGTGATTGCCTCAGTTTTGTTGGTCTTTACTTAGAATCAGGCAATTTTCTCCATTTCTTCTCTATAAATGAGGAGATAAAACGTCTTATGCATCGCTTCTGTATGTAATTCTAGTGCATCACCATATAGGTGCAAAACAACGTTACATGTCCTCTTCTATGAGAGAATAAAACAACTGATTCTTTCTTGTCTGACAATACAATTTTGTAACCTAAGTAATTCAAATGTGATGTAATGTGATCATGTGGTCACTTCTTCCTTCAGCAATACATTTTAGCTCATTATTACTAACCATTGTTAATGCTTTCTCATTGATTTCTTTTCATCACATCTCTAGTTCATCGTTTTGCAGATACATACAATTGTGTGAAAAGTTTCCTTCTTGTGAAGGTATTAATCTGAATGATGTTGCGTCGTTGTTGACAAGGTGTTCTCTGTCGGTCGTGTGGCAGGGCCAAACAGTAACACATAAAAATTAAATAAATACATACAATAGACATTACCTTAGTGGCTAATGTGTCAAAATAAAATTGAAAACCGTTAACCTAGTGGTTAATATAAAAGGTGATTATGATAATCGTTATGCATTGTTCTGTGGTGCATACTATCAATGTTGAACACAAACTTGGTGTCTTGGAACAATCCAACTGGTTCTGCCCTGTTTAACAATACCATTTTGTAATGTGACTCTGTGATCATTTCTCATTGTCATTATAAAATTGGTTAATGCAATCTTGCTGATTGTATTTCATCATATTCCTAGTCAATAATTTTCCAGATACATATGAACTCTGTGAAACAGTTCTTGTTTGTGAATCTGACAGTTGCTGTGAAGTGTTGATCATCTGTTCTCGGTCTGTCGTGTGGCAGGGCCAATACATACATAACAATGTGGACAATGTGTGTTCAGAAGTATCTTGTTCTACAGGTCTCTGATGATGTCTCTTCTTGACGATGCAGTCGGGAACATTCACTGGTCGTCGTTCATTCAGAGGGGGCCTACAGGAGGTCGCCGTCCGCTCCCTGTGTACCTTGTCAAGGGTCACCGGTAGCAGTCAACTATAGTGGTCTTTTCCTGCAGCCTATGTTGTTCTCCATCACCACCACACATCCGCCACTGTGCTCACGCTTGGCTCCCATCAGGCCCAGAGACATGGTGGTCAGGGCGTTTTTTGAATGTGTTGTGCTGGTTTCGCTGTCCTCTCCTCGTCATTGCGGCACCACTTGATGGAGGGCGAGGGCCCGCCGGTGTAGTGGCTAGTCAGTAGGATGCTCTCTCTCACACGGATGACAATCTTGTCATGGGAATCCACCTTGATGGTCGGGGCTCTGGTTCCCATCTGCAGGTGATGGGTTTGGTCTGCAGTGCCGGGGTGGAGGCCGTCAAAGGTTGATCTCCTCTTCGTCAGTGTCTCCTTGGTCAGTCTCCTTCGTGGTCCTCTGCTCCACTTTCTTGGGGATGTCTGTGGGCTGGGTTGGATGGTTCTCCCACGGTTGTTGTCGTCGCCTCTGGTTGTCAATTTTCTTTATGTGTCCCGCTGTGATTAGCTTGTTAATCTTAGCGCGGTACACAGTCTCTTGAGCGGGGTCTCTGGCTAGGCGCCGCTCTGTGTTCAATAGATACCGCTCCGTCGCTTCTTTTGGGGCGTGGAAGGTGGGCATACCCTCTCGCCTCAAGAGTGGAGTTGCGTATCTCATCACTCCATTGACTTTGACTCTCTTTGTCCCTTGCTCGAGGAGTGCTATGGCGTAAATGTCTTCCTTGGAACGAATGTCTTTCTTTTCGTTCTTAAAGGGCATTGTCTCTAGTGTCCATAGCCTCTCGACATGCTGTAGGAGGGTGGTGTCTTCTTCTGTCACTCTGGAGTGGAGGCAGCTAGTGGCTGCTGTTCGGTTAAGAGACTTCCTAGGCGGGTCTCGACTGCTGCAGGACAGCCTCTGGGCCCTGTGTGGACCCGGTCTATCGGGACTATGAGGTCTGCATGGTCGGAGCCTATCAGCAGGGTCGGGGTGGCACCGTCTATGAGCGGGATAGGTAGTTGACGCAGGTGCACATATTTATCCATCAGCTTGGCGATGGGGTAGGTGTACTGCGACAGGCCTATTTCTTGGCTGGTGAAAGCATTAGTAATCCTATACCGTCTCTCTGGCTGCCCGCTTGCTGCGATAGTGAAGGAGACATTCTCGCCCTTTATCGTCTTTAGATCTCTTCTTATTGTCCGAATCGTCATTGGTTGTGTCCGCAGCTTCGTGGTTCAGGTCGCGCGTCGTCTCACTCGTCCTGTCCTCTCACCAATTCGTGATCTGAGGGTGATAAACACTGCCTTAGAAAACTCCTCACATAAATGATTCAACGCCTTTCTGCTAAAGTGGAAAATCATTTTGGGATTAATTCAATTCATTGTAAATAAAATCACTTAATTGACAATAGGAAATGCAAACCAATTGCATTAGCAGTGATAACTTACGTCAAGAAGGTCACATTCACTACAATTTTATCAGATCTTGTGTCTAACTAGATCTTACAGCATTACACTTTAAATAAAATTTGTAAATGAATGGCCAAAGTCTTGAATCAGATAAAATAGTCTGTGGTGTTAAATTGAAGTTGATCTTACCTCAGGATGCGTTGGGTGTGCCTCAGGATACTTACCTCGCCACGACTTCTCTGGCGTTTTTCACATCTCAGTATGGCTCATCATAGCATAGCATGGGGAAAAAACATAAAATCTAGGTAGCCAGTTAATTTTTGCATGAAAAACAATCATTTGTTTTGTCATCTACGTTTTAACTAACCTTACTGTCATGCATTTGTCCTAATAAACTAATCTACACTGTAGCACTCAACACTTTGATGACCATTGTTACTCAGCTGATAGAGGTGTGCCTTGCCTGATGTCCTGTCGTACAGAACCTGTGAGTCGCTTTGGATAAAAGTGTCAGCTAAATGATCAATGTTGTTGATATCTTGTACATTTAGATAATTGTGCTGCAATTTTGGTGGTTGATAATTTTGCAATCATGGAGAGTATTAGTTGTTAAAAGAATAGTCTAAGGAAAGTCATGCATGTTATTGGTTATGAACAGAGAATAGAAGGAGGGGATTGTAAGTAGTTGTTTTCATCATTAATCTTTCATCTCGGGCACTTCTCTAATTCATGTGTCTTTTGAAAAGAGATGATGAAAACGACTGGTTAGTTATTGTTAGTATGGGAGTTAGGTAGATTTTCATAACTGCAAATTCATCACCGGTGTCTAATTCATGTTACTTAAGTGGTTCTCTGTTGGTCCACCAAGTCTGTGGTCAGAGTGTAGGCATACCCTGTGGGTTTCAAGTGCCCATCCAATGGTGTCTGCTATCGTCGTCTCTAGGTGTGGTCAGAGTCCTCTCTAGGCATTTGCATTGTTTTGTCTCCCAAGTGCCCACTCTGAAGAAATTTACATGTGGGTATTTGGATGCAGATTTGTTCCAAATGGTCAATCGATTGTCTCTCAGCTCTGCACTGTCTCTCGGTTGACATGCAAATTGTTGGATTTTCTGTCTTTTGTGATACAATTTGGGTGTAGTCATTCACTGTTTTGCATCTCGCCTCAGAGCCAGATCTGTAAATACAAACACATGTTAATTTTCCACTCTTTTCTAAAACCTGGGTGAATCCTCTTTGACTGTCTGTGTGCTCAACAAACATTAGCTAGATCTCATCCATCCCGTTCTTGGATGTAATGATAGTGTTATCATTTATCAATCATATCGCATATGTACACAAGCATATGAATGTGGACCCACACATTTTGAATCATGTTTAAAAATGTCTTACAATGGAAAGGGCTAGTTATCTTTCATTGGTTCTTTAGATAAACACATTAACTCAAGTGAATATAACCTAAACATTTTACTTTTAAACATAATCTATGTTGTTTGTGTTCCAAGTTTTCAACATTGAAAGCTTATAAAGTCTAATCTAACGCTGTTTATGTGGACTACAATTCCTGTACTGCCATATATTGGGAACCGGAAGTGTTTGTTTAGCTCCCATGGTCAGTATGACCGGTACGCCCACAGATGTATTATAATTCTGAAACAGACATTGTAATTAGCTTTATGTGACTTATAATGTGTAAATTAAAGCACATAAACACTCAAGTGATCTGAGATAGTTGTAATTTGCTTTAACTGATAGTTGTGTATATGTACAGTTTCTACGTCAAATGACTCCCTTTTCTTGACTCCTTTTGTATCACAAAAAGTACTGAATTTGCAAATCTGGTATGTCATAAATGTACAGATGTAGCAGTACTGACTATCTGTATGTCATGTATGTCATAATATGTCCTGATAAATTGAAAATGGGGGACCCTGATGTAAACAAATCTGGTATTGAAAATGGGGGACCCTGATGTAAACAAGACTAAAGTCTCTCTCTGGTCTGCATCCCCTTAACAATTGTGTATTGAGCTGTGCTGTATTGTACCCATTCTGCAATCTGTTAATAAAGTTTTCAATCAATCAATGCATCTATATTTATGATTGTCATACTCACCGGGGACAGCTGTTGTGTTGGGTTGGATCCGTTACGTGTCGTCAGCAACCCGCATCTCGCCACCTCAACTCAACATTTTCCAATAGCAGCGCGCACATACATATACAAATAAAACATATACTACACGTGGATTTCACGCACCTACGGCCTTGGGCACATTAAACTTTACGTTCGCCTATGGATAGTTTAATATAAAATCATAGCTTCACGGCGCGCATAGCGTGACGTCATCGCTCCATGCGACGTTCGTGCGTTCTCATTCGCCTCGGAAATAACGCTTTGCAATTCATACAGTATTTTTCCCACGAACTCTCAATAGCCTGGAATTCCTATACCAGCGTTTTGTTACCGAATGAACGCGCCTGTGCATATGTGAAAACGTAAACAAACTGAAACGATAAAACTATACTTCCTCAAATGGTCGTTCCCGTGGGCCGGTTTTGTTGATTCCGGAAATTACTATCCTAGTTTGTCGCGTGAACTGCACTTCAATGTTATTCTTTGTATAACGGTAACTAGTCTCTCAATGCTCGTCGCGCTATCCGTAGCCGGTTCTTGACTCAATAAAGCAACGCGACGGGTCCTATAATACTTGTGCACATACAAACGAGACTTAAACAGACAAACAAACAATAATACATATAAGTTAACGTGTGTGTATGTCTGACTGTATTGGATCGCTTGTTCGTTTAGTCGGCCAGCATCTGCTGCGACAAGGCATTTATCCCTTGATATATCTATACATCGTTATTAAAGTCATAACGACCGAATCCTGAACTTCGAAATTTAATAGCGATATATTAGATTATATATACCTTTTAATCACACTCACGGTCCCTTCGACCTGCGACTCGTTAAATGTACATTCACGTACTCCCGAGCGCGCTGGTCATCTTCCCGCTATCTGTATAATCAATTGGAATTCAATCCAAATACATCGTTTTCAGGAATGGAAGAGATTGTGGGCTTGAAACAATGAATATTATGACGCTACTCTGGTAATTAATAGGTTCCAATAGAGTAGCGTTTTCCAAGGATATCACATCATAATAAGCTCACGTATCTTCCTTTGTTGCCTATATTTTTAGTCTGCATCAGCTAGACTAGGGGTAGCAAACCAACACCCTTATTTTGTGCCCTAACTTTCGGTTTGGCAACAGCCAAATCCGGGAATAGCACAACAACCCATCCTCTCAGAACATCTGTCCAGATAAGGACCCAGGTACACGCGTTTCCCCGGTACGATTCTCAATACAGATCAGATATATTAATGCACATTATTCTTACTCAGCCATTATCTCAATATTTGACAACATTCTGTAATATTCACCTGGCACAGAGAAAAGCGGGAAGGTTTAAATTCCTTTCCATACATTTTGTCGACCATCCTATTATACTCACTTTTCTCTATATAGTTGAATGATACAGCACGCCGGGAGGACGCAAAAAGTCCGTCACAAGTTCGTAGACGCCAATTGTGGGATATTCGTGGATATCCTGATGAAGAATGTCTCAGTCAACCGAGGCTTGGATAATAACAAGGTTTATTAACCAAACAGATAGAATACATAGAGAGAATGGCTGAGGCTCTCGCCCCAGGTGATCAGCTGAAATCCCCCAGGTAAGAACCCGGATAGTGGTCGGGAAGAGCCCTTTATAGTTCAACAAAGGGGGTGTGTGGTCCCATTTGATAGGTCAGATGGGGGGGAGGGGGTACAGGTTTGGGGACACAGGGGAGGGGGGTGATTATTCCACAGAGAGGGGGGGGGGGCACAGGTAAGGGGAACACAGGGGAGGGGGATATATTTACATGAGGATATATTATACCACAAAATGATGAGACCTCATACAGGAGGGAGGTTGAGCAACTAGTGGAGTGGTGCAATGGTCATAACCTTGCTCTCAACCCCACGAAGACCAAGGAGATGATCATCGATTTCTGCAGGACTGGTGACCTCAGCCACTCTCCACTCCTCATTGGGAATGAGGAGGTGGAGAGGGTTTCAAAATTTAAGTTTCTGGGCATGACAATGTCTGATGACCTGTCCTGGGGGGTCAGCATTGCCTCTGCTGTGGGCAAAGCACAGCAGCGCCTTTTCTATCTGAGGAAGCTTAAATGGGCTAAACTCCCACAGGGACTGATGGCCAACTTCTACCACTGCGCAGTAGAGAGTGTACTCACATACGGACTACTGGTGTGGTTTTCTAGCTGCACCAGGGCAGAGTAGGAGGCCCTCCACAGAGTGGTCAAGGCTGCAAGGAGGATCACTGGAGCTAGCCTCCCAGATATCTCCACAGTCTTTACCTCCCGCTGCCTACGGCGTGTACATAACATCTTACAAGACCAGTACCACCCAGCACACCATCTTTTTAAACTGCTGCCCTCTGGTCGAAGGTATAGGTCCATCCAGTCCGGAACCAGCAGACTGACCAACAGCCACTATCCACGGGCTGTCAGGCTGCTCAACGATCAACATCAACTTGCCCCCCCCCGCATCCCCCGTCCCCAACCCCCGGTGACATAACTCCCACTTCCACATTACAACAATAACTGTGAACCGGACTTGCATTGCTGCACTATACACTATTTCATCCATTGCAAGTCAACGCCCCCCCCTCATTCCATTAACTCACTGGACTATCACTGAAATATTTATATTTATTTATTTGCACTAGCACTAAATGCACTTGGGACAATGATGGTACGTTATTATTATTGAGGACATTGGGACATTGATACTTTATTATTATATTACTATTATTATTAACATTATTATTTTGCACATGCTATATCTTATGTTTGTATGCCAGTGGTGATGTTCCTAACAAATTTTCGTTGTACCAACAATGACAAATAAAGATCTATTCTATTCAATCAAAAAAAAGGGGGGAGGGAGGGTTTATCAGTTCACCCCCTCATGACCCCTCACCCCTGATACGATGCAATGACAAAGCAGAGCCATGACACCAGTCATAGCATGCTACATGAAGCGCATGTATACCCGTCAAGGTAACAGCTTCACATAGGCTCATGTGCGAACCTGCCACCTGAATTTTTACACCTTTACCCTAAAGGAAGAAAAAACACAGACCAAGAGAGGGGCCAAGGGCCCTGGTACAAGAGCTTACACATGTAACTTCTGTAGGCCAACACCTAACCCAGTTGTGGATCTTAAACGTGAAAACGACACACACAACCCTCCATCACAACAAAAAAGGGCAAAAGTACACTCTCACTACTGTAAGAGGAACGCCGTTTTTCATGACGAGAGAAGACACAAGTCCTTGATTAAGTACTGGTCACAGGCCTTGCTAAGTCCACATGACAGCGACCAAACAATTTTCAGAAAAAAATTACCTCTCTAAGCAAGAGCACAACCCCAGCAGAAGCTGAGGGGTTACACTGTATCCCTAAAAACATAGTGAAACAACACACATATTGTAAACAAAATCATGTTTGAGGGGAGGGGGGGGCCCAGGGGAAAACCGGGGAAACCCACCCCTCACCACCTTACCCCTGATACGACGCCAATGTGTAGAGTAAGCTTTACATCATGCACGCCAGCACAGCCTAAGACCTTGTTTGAACAGGCACAGCCCTGTTCATGTGTGAAAAAACTTGCCACTTGTTATTGTCATCACAAGCTGAGAGAGGGACTCATCCCTCGATCACATGCCACTATGCACAGCTTTGTAGGGTAACCCAGCCAGTTGTGGGCTCAGCCACGTTGTCTAACGTTACATGAACACACACAACTTCTCATCATACAACAAAAACCCAGTAAATTTTTACTCATGCAAAAAACAACGCTGTTTCTAGGTAGAGAGAAAAGCACAAGCTTTGGCCAACGCTACCCAAGCTATACAAGCGACCAAGACAATTCACACACAGTACATGTCGTATCTCCAAATGTAGTGAAGTAACATACGTTTTGGAAAAAAAATCGTTATTAACAAAACATTCGGGAGGGGAAGGAAGGAAGAGTGGGGTAATGTCCAATGGACATCTTACCTGCACCAAGGAACGCAGGACGAAAGCAACACAGGCTGGTCTCCACGTTGACGAAAGGCCTCTCGCTGCCGGGGCAAAAAGAAGCTATGGCCGGAGCCTCGCTCCAGCGAGACGCCCCCCCCTCCTGCAGCCGGTCATGGTGCAGGCCCGACTACATCTTCTGTCAAAGATGATGTCGTAGTCAGAGTGCCAGGGCCTGCTATTCTCATGGCTAATGTTTAATGGTTGTAGCACAAGCTAACAGCTAACTCTAGGCTAACTGATAGCATCAAGCTAACGTTCCCAGCCGAGCGAAAACGGGCAGCTAACAGTTAGCTCAACCCGGCTAAGAAGCAAGCTAAGCGGCTACCACTGAACAACTGTACAACATGAGAAAAGCAATACAGGCCAACACTTCAGACAGCCACTGTCTTTCCCTCTTCTCATCCGAAGAGAGAAGGGAAAAAGAAAGCAATACACGTCCCACTACAGAACGGTGTTTACCATAGCGGTGCCGGCAACAAGTCCCTCGCGGACTATAGCCGACTTGAGCATGGAGATATTCTCATAATGAAACACCAAGCTCACCTCCCTCGCACCGGGGCTTTTCATTTCTTTGAAAAAACGGGGCCAGCATGGCGACAGTGGGTATCCGTTTGTCCAGAGACTCGGGGAATTGAACCGCAGATTCGGGAAAACAAAGCTCTCGATGAGGAGCTCATGTTAATGAGCTCCTCATGGAGCTTTTTTCCCTATTGTTAGGTTTTAGTGAGTTTTTCCTTACCTTCGCGTGGGGTATGTCTGGGAGTGCTTGCATTCTTTAATTTATTTGCATTCATCTAAAAATGTTTGGACCTTATGGTGTTCTTGTTCTGTTCTTGACTTATTGTTATGTTTTCTTCTTGACTTGTTTAAAGAAGATCTGTACGGCCCATGGGGACATTAACGTGTGTTGTCGGGCCCTATAAATAAATTTGATTTGATTTGATTTGATTAATGTGGGCATCAAACCAGAACCCTATCCACGCCGCTAAGAGGCAGCGAAAAAGGATACCGGCCTTTTTTTGTAAGCTGTGTAGTTGTTCCCCCCACAACCGACACACCTGGCGCCCGCGTTTGCAAAAACATCACCCGCCCCAGAGAGGCCGCCAGCCCTCACACGGCAGAGCGCCTCCCAAGCAGAGTGTCCAACTGCAGAGCCGGAGGTAATGCCGGCGGGGATTGCTCAGTGACGCGAGCCCCTAATACGAAGCTCCAGTGGAGGTCAGAATGATCATCATCTTCTAGACACTCCGGTGGCGAAGACATTATCGCTGTATTTCCTCGAAAGATAGTGAGAGAGAAAACAAAGATATAATGTCAACGCAGCTCCTTCTCTTCAACGTAGCTCCTTTCCAACTATTTTACACTAAACTCAAGTGGTGTATACAGACACTCGCCGTGGTGAAAATAGGGATGGAGCTCTTAGTATGGCCACACCCCTGCTTATGTAGAGGAGCGGATGGGGGTGTGGCCAGGCGGATGGGTGTGTACAGGTACATGTGGAGAAATGTATTCAGTATATAGGTTGATATGGGATATGTTCCAGTAGAACGCAGAGCGTAAGCTATGACGTAATATAACTGTGATTTTATATGTCTGCACTTTATGTGCTCATTTTATGCCTGTCTTTTTCTGTTGCAAAGCACTTTGAGCTGCAATTTTTGTATGAAAGGTGCTATACAAATAAGGTTTATTATTATTATTATTATTATTATTATTATTATTATTATTATAATATTATCCCGTGTAGAGTGTTCTCTCCTGTGTTAATAAAATGTCTTCACAACTCATTTCAAAGAGACATATTAGTGAGATAACCGTAGTATATTGAATAAAAGACAAACAAACAAGCAGGATGCACTCAGAACAATCTCCCCACGGTGCCATTACTTTCCCATGCAACAGTTCACTGGGCTCGACCGAGCCATGCTATGAATCCATACGCCGAAGGGATCATCAACACCAATAGAGTCACTAGGGGTCATGAATGTTCACCCGCAAATTGTGTGACCATATGATAAACGGGTCAGGTGATGTGTCTCAATTACAATAAACATAGTTTTATTAGGTTGAAATAATGTGGTTGTGTACTTATTTTTCTGTTAACTTATTATGGATTGAAAACTGAAAACCTTAATGCACAGTAACTGAACTCAATATTTTTCTGGTAACTTATTATTATATTTCTTTTTACAGTGTAGTCTTGCGATCAATCAAAACGTATTTACACGATATACCTCACATTCACCCTCCATTCACATCCTGGTGTTCTCCATTAGGCCTGTAGGTGGAGCTATGACAGCACACGTACATTTTGATGTGTCCAAAAATGAATGAGCAAATGTGAGTGAAATGGTCGCACTGTATGCAGCTGTTTGTCTGCATTGCATCCCCCCCCCCCCCCAACTCAGATTTAGGGTTGATACAACCATCATAATAATATTGTTAATAATAACAATAACAATAATGATGTAATAATGTAAAAATTATCATTAAAAATACCTGATTATGAGAAAAATAAATTACGATGCATGGAATATTGTTGAGGTACACTAGTTACAACTATATTTCAAACAGGCACTCCATGTCAAAAAGGTTGCTGACCCCTGGTGTAGGGTGTGTGTGTTTGGGTGGGTGTGTGTGTCTTTGTAGGGTGTGTGTTTGGGTGTGTGTGTCTGTGTAGGGTGTGTGTGTGTATTTGGGTGGGTGTGTGTGTCTGTGTAGGGTGTGTGTTTGGGTGTGTGTAGGGTGTGTGTGTGTGTGCATCTGTGTAGGGTGTGTGTGTGTATATACTCTCCGCATACATGTTCATGTGTTCATGTACGTGTGTTCCAGCGGGGCGCCGTCAGCGTGGGGTTGGCCTGGCACGGTCTCACAGGTTGCCTTGGAAATGAGGCGGAAACGATTACACTAACTCCATTGTTGAGACAGACAGCGAAAGTAACTTTGGGGGAGTTAAACCTCTACTCTCATAAAAGAACCGGTGCTCATGGAAAGAAGTGTAAAAGAAAAGGAAGAAAGTTCAGCTCCTACCAACCCCCCACCCCCACCTTTCCTCCACCAACCCTGTTGGATACACATATATCCCCAGACAGTCAAAATATTCAAAACGGCCGCGGGCCAGGAGGAGATATGGAGGATTTGTAATTACCTCAGAAGCACGCCGTTTATCTTATTTTAGCGCCTCTCCGACAATATATATCCAACAAATGAAATGTGCCCTATCTGCTCAAAGGGGAGGGGTGAATGAAAAAACAAGGTCTGGTCCCCTTCTTTTTCGTCGAGGTTCAATAGAGTGCAATGTCATGTTGTTGCATTAAGCAGATGGCTGCCGCTGAAGTGGATAATTGCCGATAGTGGCGGGAGAGGTCGGTCTGAGAGTCCGGTTCAAAGGAAGAGTTTCCGTTTAAAGGATGCGGCCCGACATGGTCGTTTCCTCGCCTAAAGAATGCGGCTCACAGCGCAGGCCATCAGGAGAGCTTTGTCAGTTCTGCAGAACTTTAAAGGCACACAGCCAGCATAAAACAAGAAATTAGATACCAATTTCTTCTCACAAATGAATGGAAGCAGATATGGACCACTATCATACAACTCTGGGAGGGAGCTTTCTCCTGAACGCACAGAGAGGATTGGTAATTTCTTGTCTGACTCTGGAGAAGACAGTAAGCGCATTTCCTATAATGTTACTGTGTTCCTTTTTAAAGGTAGAAAATGTAATGTTATCAAACAGCGACCTCTAGACAAGAGATGACAACATGGTACTGCGCTTTGTTTACATTTAATGATAACCATGGTAAAATTCCATAACAGCTAGACATTAGCAACAGCCGTAGCATGCAATGTGGGTTTGGGAGAAAACAGACAGAGCTCCAGAAACCTCATATGTATGTGCATGTGAATAGAATAGAATAGAAGTACTTTATTTATCGCGAGGGAAATTCAGCGCCACAGATCGCTCACATTTAGTTAGTCAAAAGTAAAAAAAATAATAGGAATAAGAATAAGGAGTAAGAATTCAAAAATTCTGAAATATACAGTCCGACAATATACAGTAATATACACTCAAATGTAAAGTGTTTATGTAAATGTCCACGAAGATGTACCTATAGTAAAATGTAAATGTACAGGAAGATATACCGGGATTTACTCTGTACTCAGTGAGGCGTTTTACAGTCTGATGGCTGTTGCATCTTGGGAGTCTGAGTCTAACACTGAACATGCTCCTTTTATCGGCCAAGTCCGTGTGTATTGGGTGGGAGGGGTTGTCCATGATGGTGTGGAGCTTAGCAAGGCTCCTCTCCTCCGACACCACCGCCAGAGAGTCCAGCTCCACTCTCACCACATTACTGGCTTTCCTGACCAGCTTGTCCAGCCTGTTCGTATCCCCCTCTCTCAGTCCGCTGCCCCAGCAGGTCACCGCGTACAAGAAGGCGCCCGCCACCACCGACTCGTAGAACATCCTCAACATCCTTGTACAGACATTGAAGGATCTCAGCCTTCGGAGGAAGTAGGGGCTCTGGCCCTTCTTGTAGAATGCCTTTGTCGTGGAATATATTATCATGTCATTATGAGTCTCTGTTATTTTATCATGTCATACAGCTAGAGTTTCAGTCCAACCAGATTTACTGGTTAATGTGTGTATGTCTCTTTAAGATACTCTATCATTCTCTCAGTCGTAACGAAGTTGCTGTTCCTACCAGCCATAGAGCTATAACCCAAGGTCATGGGAACTGTAAGATGGAGCTGTTTTTCCTTCCAGGCTTAGCCATAACATAGTCGTATTATTAATTTCTCTAACCAGCCATTTTGTTTTCTTCTACGTAATTTCATGTATTCAATTGTATGTCTGACCAGGCCTCTAGGCCAGTCCCCTGTCAGACGCTAGGGGGTTAACATGTCTGCCTCTGGGGGGGTGACTGGTCTGGCAGCGTGGCCACGCTGTCATGAACTCTCTTTATTAAATAAACCTTCTTATTATTATTAATAATGACTCAGAATGATTAATGTAGGCGGCTCATCGTTTGTCCTTTAATAATTTCCATTACAGATGGCGACGAGATGTTTTTTTTTTAACCGATGGGTGTCGAGGTCGGCCGCCAAACGGACTCTGCAGAAAGGGTGAATCCTGGAATTCCGGGGGAGCGCTGTCTCG
Source organism: Notolepis coatsorum (assembly GCF_963971535.1). Taxonomy (NCBI): domain Eukaryota; kingdom Metazoa; phylum Chordata; class Actinopteri; order Aulopiformes; family Paralepididae; genus Notolepis; species Notolepis coatsorum. The sequence goes on from NC_140165.1 coordinate 49,655,835, forward strand.
AGGCTCCTCCGTGCGAGACACCGAGGGGAGAGAACCAGCTGCGCCGTCCGCTTGGCTGTCACCTCCGGCATGAACCTTGGGGACGCGTGATAAGGAACACTCGGTGAGCTGTTGACATTCTGATTTCTGTTTAAAACATTTTTTGTTTTTAAATTTATAATTAGAGGTCTAAACTAGAACATGGTGCCGGTCAGAGCTATTTTTTAAATGTATATTACTATGTGCTCTGCAGTGGTTATTTTTTTCATTGTATTGGTGTATTACTGTGCTTGGTAGACTGGCGATGGTTTTTTTTCTATAGTTTCTCAATCTTGGTACGTCCCGAATGTATTAGGCAGGGATTAGGCTCGTGCCTTATAGACGGGGTGCGGGTGCCTACCACGAGTATAATAAAATATGTTGACGACGAGAAGAATTATGTGATATTTTTTTTAATTAGGTTAATATATATTTTAGAGCGATGGGGGTCGAGTTGGCCGCGAGCCGAGGCGCTATGCGGGCAGGTTGAAGTCTTGGGCTTCAGGGAAAGCGCTTTCTTCTCCTCAATACTCCCCCGCACACATGGGAAGGGAGTGAGGAACCGCTTGCTAGCGTCCGTTTGGCTGCCAACTACGGCTAGAATCCATGGGAGCGTGGGGGAGATATTCGGTGAGCTGGGCATTCTGTTTAGAAGCGGTTATTTGTAAAGTAGCCATTCTGTTTAAAAGCGGTTATTTATAAAGAGGCCATTCTGTTTAAAAGCGGTTATGTATAAAGTAGCCATTCTGTTTAAAAGCGGTTATTTATAAAGTGGCCATCCTGTTTAAAAGCGGTTATGTATAAAGTAGCCATTCTGTTTAGAAGCGGTTATTTATAAAGTGGCCATTCTGTTTAAAAGCGGTTATGTATAAAGTAGCCATTCTGTTTAAAAGCGGTTTTTGTTTCTATCTATAAAGTACTTATGCGAGTGGGGTATTGAATATAGGATAATGTGTGTAACCCCCCTGTGTTTCCTTGAGTACTGGGATTTAAGGGGTATGTTCTGGCTGTACGCTGTTTACAGAGCTTTTTGTCTCCGAGTGCTCAGGAGGAACCAATTTTTGGGGGCTACATAATTTGTACATAGTATTGTTTTTTTGGGTACCTTTTTTATGGTTTTCCTCTGGACACTTTAAATTAAGAGGTATGTTCCGATAATTAGGCGTGAATTACATTTGTATCGATATTGTAGGCGTGTGCAGAATGTACTGTGGAGTATAGTGGAAAGGGTTTTAGGCACTGATTCTGGGTTTTTTGGTTGTTTTCCTAACAAGGAGGCGGGAAGTTGGACCGTGCGTGGGATGCCAAAAGATAGGGGGTCAGGGGGTCGTGTGATTAGTTTTCCACTGTCTTATCTGGTCATACTGCAGTTTTTTCTGAAAAGAAATAAGATAGGGGCATTGTATCCGATAATTAGGCGTGATACGCTACTCCACAGAGCTTTTTTCTCGAAAGTGTTCAGAGGAAACGATTTGTCTGCCACATATTGTGGGTTTTTATTTTCTGTTTGTTTAGAGGGGCCAGAAAGGGGGGCCTGTGGGGTCATGACGGGAGAAGCTAAGAATCTGTTTTTCTGTCTTTTCTCCCACGGTGTGCCCGGGGCTGGATTTTGGGCTCGGTGTCTTTCCGTGTGCGTCACCGTCACCGGCCGTCCCGTCTCCTATCCGCTGGTCTCGCCGGCGACCATCAACTCCGGTGCGCCGGGCATTGGTGTAAAGACCTATAGAGCCTATAAGGAGGTGTTCGAGGGGAAAAAAGCACAATGGCGTGCGGAGGTGCAGGACGGGACGGGCCCACAGCGCATTGGCTGGACGCACGGCGGGGAGACATCGACCTGAGCTCAGGCAAAGTATAGCGCACACTCACATGCACGCACACAGATCGATGGAGATACAGGTACAGCAATATATTAAGGCCATGTGAACAAATCACTGACAATGGGCCTTCTGAAACAAGTGCATACGGTAGCACAGGCTGTGCACGCTGTTATATTACATAGAAATATTTTCCTCTGTCTGTGTAGGCACACACACACACACGTTTACATGCACGCACGCTGTGATAGGGGATAAACAATTCGCTATTTTATCTGCATCGTTTGTGTTTATCTGCATCGTTTGTGTTTATCTGCATCGTTTGTGTGTGTTGACATTGCCATGGGTGAATTTACGTCAGTTAGTATCTTGTTATTGACAGTAGAGCTGGACTGTTTTTGCTCATCATCACATTGTATCAGCCACCAAAATACTCATCAATATTTACATAGATTGACACTTGTGTCTGTGATCAATACATAGCTACTGCCGGAGAAATTGGGCTGCTAAATGAGGATTAGAGATCAGTAACGTTTTGGTGGTGTTCGTTCAGTGATAACAACATTGGCTAAATAGCTAACAAAATGAATACAACATATAGCGTGGCTAACGACACAGAACAACGTTAAAACAAGTGCATGCATGATTGTTTACAATAAGCGGGTGGTCAAAGGACTGACATAACGGGTAGATTGCCTGCACACCACGGGGCACACAGGGGTTCCGCGAGGTGCCTGATGGGAATGTTTCTTTAAGAACAACTATTGAACTAAACAAATAGTCTATCTAGTGCTTCATGTGTATACAATAAGTGCTTAATCTAATAACATGAACTAAAAAAAAGAAGTCGATCAAAATGTCTTCACACGTTTCGTAAAGTTATTATAGGAACTTTATCAACTTGACGTCCGCGGCAGGCGTCATTGCTTTTACCAACAGGGTTCCCAACGCGGCTCTGGTTCGTTATCGTTTACAAGGGAATACAAAGCGGCTGTCGTGATAATCACACAACAATACTTCCGGTCCGGTCGGTGGGCTTCATAATAAAAGTCTAGAACACCGGAAAAGACGGAGCGGTGGGCTTCAAAATAAAAGTCTAAAACACCGGAAAATAAGTTTATTTTGTACAGCGTTTTCCTCCACGAGTACTCGAGTACATCATGTGATCAATCGATCTGGATTATTTTTGCCCATCCCTAGTTTATCCTGTGCAGCAAGTCATATTGCCACACTGCCAGCGAGAGAATGTTTGTTGACATTCCTCATTAGAACATCTGAGATTAGAGTGTACTGGAGGCCCAGAGCGAGGGAGAGGGGTGACCTCTTTAATGCAACAGTAGAGAAACGTTTTGAAGTGTGTGTAAAGGTTAAACGCAGTTGTCATGACAACACGTCGCATGACAACCAGAAGGCGGGTTTATTGTTGAAAAGGATCCCCATTAGCTGTCGCCTGAGCTGAAGTCTCCATTCCAATAGAGAAAGGGACCCAGCCTTAAACTGCACCTGAAGGTAAAATAAGGGGACTGCTTCCGTTCATGAGAGGAGACCTTACCGCCGGAAGTGGAGACCTGCATCTCTGTGGGGGAGAGGGGCCGACGTCGGACAAGGCAGTCCTGAGAAAGGAGCTGGTTGTTGCGTCGTAGCGGACTGCCTAAACCTTACGGGGAGAGGTGCATCTAAGTAGGGGAAGGAGTGCATCCGAACGGGAGGAGGGTACTCTTAACTGGAAGGAGGTTAAAAGGGTCAAAGCGCTTTATTTTGCTATACATTGTGGCGAGGGGAAGCCACTGTATATATATATGTATATATATATGTTATGTGTATATATATATATATATATATTGGGGGGAGAGACAGGTATAATGGGGGGGCAGACATCATTATCAACATCAGCTCACATATTTAAGTAGTGCATTCTTACGTGGTATTTGAAAGACACTTTACTATTCAATTTACTTATGTTCAGTGGGCAGTTATCCAATGATTGATGGCACGATGAACAACAGTCCTCTTTAAAGATTTTGGTATTGTATGAGAGGGCGCTGTCATCAGGTATCAGCGTAGTATGTGCGTTTCTCTTTAAGAGAGGCACACATTAGCCAGTCAAAACAATTTGGTTATGATCTATGTTGATCCTTGCTATAAGGCCATAAGTGACATTGTTATGGGATCCGTTCTGTTTTCCTTGTAAAGCAGCCATAATAGTCATTTCAGCCAATCCTCAGGGTGATGTTCCAGCTCCTTCCACGTCATATGTGTGTATTAACTGTCTTGCCGAACGAAAGATCGCTCTCACTTGGTGATCGGACATTTGTTTACATGGTCTGATTACCAACTGCGCATTCCTTATCAATTGATCAGTGTGAGGAATTAAAACTATCTTCCATTCCTTATTTCAAACTTTGGCCTCAGAACAAGTTATTGCTCATAGATCCGTTTTGTTTTCCTTGTAAAGCAGCCATAGTAGTCAGCCTTGCCCGCAGAACAGTACATTTGATTTAAAATTCCTCCTTAAAACTGTGGGGCAATGGTCACTTATGCCTAGGTAGAGAACCCCACTAGCTGAGATCCTGTCATATTTATTGAAAAGGGAACTGGGAAAGCAGCACCACTCAACCAGTCAATATTAAAGTAGATTTATTGGGGAGTCAGTACAGTGGGGCTCAATACACACGGTGATCGAAATGTGTTGGCTTAGCAAAGGGCGATAGAAGGAGTGGTTCAGAGGCAGGATGTTTAGCACACTGCCAGCGAGAGTGGGTTTTTATTTTTTGTTTATTTGGTTTGTCCAGATTCTATTCATATCTGATTTGGCATAGTATGGAATTTTGCCATAACAATGACTGAATGGAGTATATTCTGATTTATGGAGTGATAAAAAGAGATATCCAAAATCCCCTTTGGCTCTAATATGTCGACAAAATGGAGCTATAATTTTGAAAATGGCTTTATCCAATGTTCAGATTTCTGTCCTGGAATTATATGCAAATTAGTGCATATTTAAGTAGAGCAGGCCTCATGTGCATGTTTGAACATACAATTGTGATAAAAAAAAAAAAAGGTAGTGTCTTAATGTAAGTAGTGAACTGGGGAAGTTTCAGTGTGATATATATTAGTTCACCTGCAGTGTCTCCCCTTTAAGTTCAGTTCAGTCTTAGACCTGTCCTCTGGTAAGGAGGTGAGAACTACAACATGTCACCCCTGAGTGACAGTGTGATTGAATGACCTTCGTCCAGCTTCAGAATACAGTTTTTTTATTATTAATTATTTATTTTCTTTCTCTCTCTTTAATCTTATTCGTATGTCACAGGAGTGCACGTGATGGTGTTCAGTTGTGATTGAGCCATGTACTGATAACATTACAAGTTATTGCTCATATTATATTATAAATCTCCCATAACAATAAGTATCAGAAAGCCTAGGTCAAAAACCTCAGTTGTATTTGAGCTATGTACTGATGGGTTTTTTTTTCCTTCTTTCTTTTTTCTGTGGTGGGGTCTTGCTGAACGGTCTCTTCACTCTCCTTGCGGTCGGGCACCCATCTCTGACCAAGAGGAGGACGCGCAGAGGACCACTGTCTGTACCAGGCTTCTGCAGTTACAGCGGTGACACATGGACAGTACTCCGTGACCATCAGCCGAGCATGGACACTGAGACAGTTTCTAGCAGGCCTATTCCATCAGGGCCACAACCAAGGGCCTGAGTGGGGGGACCGACTACAGCTGGTTTCTGTGAAAGTAAGCTGTCCCAATCTGCTCCAGAACTAGGAGGCAGAGGGCCTATCGGCTAGTGAACGATGGGGCGCTAAGACCATCAACCGACAGCTGACTCCAGTCTGATAGGATCAGTGGTCCTGAGATAAAGATCTTAGAGACAGTTTCCAGCAGGTCTAAGCCATTCACCGGACAGGCTCCTTGACCGAGCCACGGCATACATGGACTGCAGAGGGGGGTGCTTGGACCAGCGACCGGGGGAGGGAGAAGAGACCGTTTCCGGGATGAGGCAAGTTTTACCCACAATGCTTAGGTTTGAACCACAATACATGCAGATATTACAGTATCGTCCTAAAAGATGTTAGGTAATGATGTAATGAACTTTCTTTGATTCAGGTGGAGATTTTGTAATATGTTGTGCATTATAATAGTAACCAGTTATTTTTTCATTCTTTGTGAGGAGTCTGCAGATTGTTTTTGTTTTGTTTTGGCTATCTCCCGGAGAATGCAGTCACGTGTATTCTGTTTTCGCTATGTTATATTTCGTGAGCGCAGTCTATCTTGCAAGGTACTGCCCTGTGTTTTCTTTTGTGATTTCAATTTTTCAGCTTGGTGGTGGGAGAAGTATGGCCTTGACAAAACCAGAGACTGGACACTGTACCCTTGAGTCCTCCGACCATCCGTCTGGGCATTTGCAAAGAGACGCTAATGATGGCTGCTGTTATGACAACTTCTCTTTTGCACGTGACACGGGGTCTATGCAGAGGACCTTTTGTTTTTTAGATAATAAAAATAGTTTTTGCTGGGTTATTATAATCTGTGTTTGAATGATAATATTTTTTGTTATCTTTATGAAATGATAAATGATTGTGATTAATAATTATCAAGAGGAGGGAACTGTCGTGGAATATATTATCATGTCATTATGAGTCTCTGTTATTTTATCATGTCATACAGCTAGAGTTTCAGTCCAACCAGATTTACTGGTTAATGTGTGTATGTCTCTTTAAGATACTCTATCATTCTCTCAGTCGTAACGAAGTTGCTGTTCCTACCAGCCATAGAGCTATAACCCAAGGTCATGGGAACTGTAAGATGGAGCTGTTTTTCCTTCCAGGCTTAGCCATAACATAGTCGTATTATTAATTTCTCTAACCAGCCATTTTGTTTTCTTCTACGTAATTTCATGTATTCAATTGTATGTCTGACCAGGCCTCTAGGCCAGTCCCCTGTCAGACGCTAGGGGGTTAACATGTCTGCCTCTGGGGGGGTGACTGGTCTGGCAGCGTGGCCACGCTGTCATGAACTCTCTTTATTAAATAAACCTTCTTATTATTATTAATAATGACTCAGAATGATTAATGTAGGCGGCTCATCGTTTGTCCTTTAATAATTTCCATTACACCTTGTTTTGACCCGTTGAGTTAGTTGTCTATGTGCACTCTGAGGTATTTATAATCCTCCACCATGTCCACGTCGACCCCCCTGAATGAAACGGAGGTCACTGTGTGTACTCCTCCTCCTCCCCAGATCCACAGCCAGTTCCTTGGTTTTCATCACATTGAGCTGGAGGTGGTTCTTATCACACCATGTGATGAAGTCCACCACCAATGCCTGGTATTCCTCCTCATCACCATCCTTTATGCATCCCACTATCGTATAGTCATCAGAAAACTTCTGAAGGTGGCAGGACTCTGACCGATAGTGGAATTCATTGGGACTGAGGGAGAGGACTGACCCCTGCAGGGCCCTAGTGTTGCTGACCAGTCTGTCTGACACAGCTTGTAGCCACATGTACTGTGACACCAGGGGGGCCTCTACCTGCATCGCCTCCTACTTCTCACCCAGCAGCCCAGGCCTTATGGTTTCGAAAGCACTGGAGAAGCACTGTGGGCATAGAAACCGAGGTTATTTCCAGTGTTTACAGCAGAGCTGTCCCAAGTAGCGTTATAGGAAAATGATTGTAACAAACTTTTGTTCGAAACGTATCGTCTGTGTTGAAGAGTGTTGTGATCGACTGATGATGTCTGTTGTCGCATTCCTGAACTGACCAGAGTAAACCTGTAGCTGCGGCTAAACTAAGCTCACGTGTTGTCAGGTAACCTCAAAACTCTTGGGCCTCCTCAGACCACCTTCTCACTGTTATTGGTTGCAGGCTGTCTTTTGACCAGAGGCACATAATGGGGGTTGAGGTGAACCAGGTTGTGATCCGACCAGCCCAGCTGTGGCAGTGGTGAGGAGCTGTACGCATCCTTGATGTTGGCATACAGCAGGTCCAGGGTCCTATTTTCCCTGGTGTGGCAGCTGACATATTGTGTGAAGTTTGGTAGCGATTTGTTCAGTTTAACATGATTCAAATCCCCTGAGATGAGGATTAGAGCTTTCGGATGTTTTGTCTGGAGACGTGCAATCGCGCTGTGGATGACATCACACGGAGCAGTTGGGTTTCCCGAGGGAGGGATGTAAACCGCAATCATGATAACATGGGGAATCTCCCTGGGTAAATAATATGTTAAAGTTAATATGGTCACAGTTGGGCGGCGCAGTGGGCAAGGCGCTCGCCACCAAAGCAGGAGATACCAGAGTAAACCTGTAGATGCGGCTAAACTAAGCTCACATGTTGTCAAGTTATTGTTATAAGGAACCCAGTCCAAACTACAACCGTCTGCATCCCCTTAACAATTGTTTGTATTGAGCCGTATTGTATTGTACCCATTCTGCAATCTGTTAAATAATGTTTTCATCCATTTATTCTACTAGCATTACTACGTTAATGTATGCTAGCCACAATGCTATACTATTATAATGGCACATCCCAATCACATTAGCACGTAAGCTAACAAAATCTGCAATCTTTTTGTGAGACTAAACTCCGCTCTTGGTGGTAAATTGTGTTGATGTTGGTTTTGTTTCATCAACAAATGAACACACAGTGAATGTATCCTTTTTTAATTGTACTCTTATTGCACTTTGTTTCTTGCTGACAAATAAATGCTATGTTGCTAAATGGCTCACGCGAGGTGATTTAAAGATGGTGGACTGTTGTTTTTTAGCAGGATGTGGAGTGACTCGTTCAACCCTTCTGATTGGTTGAAAATGGCCTTCATGTTTGAGCTACATAGCCACCTACTGCTTTGGCATTGTACTACATGTATATACGTCACTCGGTGCGGAATTTAAACCAGTCGTGTGGACAGAGTTATAAAAAAAAAAAAACTGTGTAAATACCTGTGATCGTGTGGACTGCGCCTGAGAGGCACAGGCTTTGAGTACCCTTGGGCTAATGCTGTCAGGCCCTGCAGCCTTGCCTGAATTTTTTTCAGCTGTTTATTCATCTGGTCTGCAGATAGCCACACTGTGGGGGTCTCAGGTGTAGGGGGGAGGGGCGGGTCATCGAGCTGTGGGGGGCAGACATGCTGCACCAGGAAGCGTGGAGGAGAGTGGGCAGTAGGGGGAAGGGAGGGGGTTGCTGGAGTTGAGGAGCTGAGAGGCGGGGGGGAGGGTGGACAGGGCAACTGGAGTTGTGTCGGGGTTGGGGGACAGAGACTAGCAGGGGCCGCTGTGTCAAACCTGTTGTAAAACTAGTTTAGCTCATTAGCCCTATCCACATCTCCATCGACCCCTCATTCCCCCCGCCAGTTTGAGGCCGGTTATGGTACATGTATGCATGCATGTATTGAGCCATACTGTATTGTACCCATTCTGCAATCTGTTAATAAAGTTTTCAATCAATCAATGCTCATCCAGACTGCCTTCATAGTATTTTGCTCCAGTTTGCCTTCCAGTTTCCTCTTAATTATCCTTGGCCTCTCTAAGGTTGATTTTCAGCAGCCCCTGAACTCTTTTCACCTCCTCTCTGTTACCTGCGTTGAAGGCCCTCTTCTTGTCATTCAGTAGGGCTTTGATGTCTTTAGTGACCAATGGCTTGTTATTTGGGTAGCAGGTAACAGTCCTTGGTGGAACATTGGAGTCCACACAAAAGTTGATGTAGTCCTTGATGCACTCTGTGAGCCCGTCGATGTCCTCTCCATGGGGCTCATAGAGTGCCTGCCAGTCGGTAACCTCAAAACTCTTGGGCCTCCTCAGACCACCTTCTCACTGTTATTGGTTGCAGGCTGTCTTTTGACCAGAGGCACATAATGGGGGTTTAGGTGAACCAGGTTGTGATCCGACCAGCCCAGCTGTGGCAGTGGTGAGGAGCTGTACGCATCCTTGATGTTGGCATACAGCAGGTCCAGGGTCCTATTTTCCCTGGTGTGGCAGCTGACATATTGTGTGAAGTTTGGTAGCGATTTGTTCAGTTTAACATGATTCAAATCCCCTGAGATGAGGATTAGAGCTTTCGGATGTTTTGTCTGGAGACGTGCAATCGCGCTGTGGATGACATCACACGGAGCAGTTGGGTTTCCCGAGGGGGGGATGTAAACCGCCATCATGATAACATGGGGAATCTCCCTGGGTAAATAATATGTTAAAGTTAATATGGTCACAGTTGGGCGGCTGGGTGGCGCAGTGGGCAAGGCGCTCACCACCAAAGAAGGGGGTACTGGTATCGAGCCCAGCTCTCGCCGTTGCTTCCGGCTTGGCCGGCCATCGTACTAACACAATTGGCAGTGTTAGAGGGTGGGAAAGCCGGTGGGTGGGTCCTGGTCGTTGTAAACAGCGACTCCTACAGTTCGGTCGGAGCGCCTGAAGTGTGATCCTTCCACACGTTACACCCTCTGAGTGAGAGTCTGCGCTGCCAGGTGAAAAGAAGCGGTGGGCTGGGTACACATGTGTCGGAGGAAGCATGTGATAGCCTCCACTCTCCCAGACCGACTGTAGGGGGTAGGTGCGCAGCGACCAGGAAGGGGATTGGGAATTGGCATAACGACTAACATTGGGATGGGAGAAAAACGGAGGAAAAAGGAGGGGGAAAAAGATAAAAAAAATAAAAATATGGTCACAGTTAACATCTCTATATTTGGGTCACAGTGTCGCTCTTTGATTGTGATATGGCCGGGATTACACCATCTCTTATTAATAAATAAAGCAAGCCCCCCCCCTCCTTTCTGGTTGCCGCTCCCGTGGTCCCTATCAGAGCGCACAGTCTGAAACCCGTCTATAGAGACATTGCTATTTTATTATTAACCTTTATTTACCCAGGGTAGGTTCGCCGAGCGGATGTTCTTTTTCAGGAACGCCCTGCTTCACATTCACACAGTTCCATTCACACCTGGGAGCTGCATAGTACAACCACAGTGTGCCACTGAGCAACTCCACTGGAGCAGTTGGGGGTTAAGTGCCTTGCTCAAGGACACTTCAGCGGTTGGTGTTAAGGGGATAGGAGAGAGTTATTAATTCACTTCCCCAGCCCAGATTTTTTCTTGCCGGTCGGGGGGATTGAACCAGCGACCTTCCAGTCACAAACCCACTTCTCTAACCATTAGGCCACCGCTGCCCCCTATCCAGAATATCCACGTGTAGTCATGTCTCAGAAAAACACATAATGCTACACTCACGATATTCCTTTTGACTACCAGCAAGCGCGGCCAACTCATCCATCTTATTTGCCAAATACCTCACCATGACGACGGAAGGGAGATATGGTTTGTATTCCCTTCTCTCTCTCCTCTCCATGCTTCAGCCCTCTTCTGTCTCGCACATCGCCCTCTTAGTCGACATCCTCGAAAACCACCCTTAGTCCTTTTCAGCTCCTCCGTGACTGTGTTTGTTATCTCCGGGTTGGTTAGCTGGCTGTGGGGCACCGGCTGGTTGCATAGCGACAAGGTGTGATTTATCTAGATACTATTAGCTAGTCTATCTGATGATATCCACTTCACTCAATGAAAGCGCGTCATGTCGCTAGCTACTAGTCACATTGGTTTTATTGACAGAAGTTACAACAGGGCTTTTGAGGTGATGCGTGAAATCACTGTTCCCAGGCAGCAGTGGTTCGGCAAAAAATAGTATGTATCTGCTTAGAGAACAAAAATGTCTAATACAATTTTTGTATTTCTCCACGTGGTATATACACAGGTCACAACATGTTTACAGGAACGTTTTGGAGTTGTAATTGGAGTGTATATCGTGACTGTTGGGAACTAGGCCACATGGAGGAACCTACTGTACTTCCAGTGAAAGATACTAAGCTATAGGCTAACGGTGCGGGTGTTCCCGACGCCTAATGCATGCACAGAAAAATCCGCTTGTCTAACTCCAGGGTAGATGGCAAATAAGCAAATGTCCCAAAAAGTTGGCGTCTTCCTTTAAACCTAAAAGGTGATTCTGACAACATTCTTAACGGTAGGATTGTTATGCTACTGCTGTATCTTCAGTTATATTGATCTGCAATATTTACTCTGAAATGTTAGATCTGAATTCCATACGGTACAATTGATTCCGTACGGTAGAGGCTCATGCAACACTGCTAGACGGTGCACAAACAGCTCGCTCGTTACAGGCACAGAAACAGCCCATTGAGAACAGGACTGAAACAGAGGTATAGAGGCTGCTATACATAAAGGAAATGTTTAGGGAACCTCAAATACCTATATTAACTTGTTGAAAATGACAAAAATATGTCCAATACAAATTTGTATTTATGTAAATTGTGCATGGGGTGAGTCATTGCATATACTCTAATGCAGGGGTGTCAAACTCATTTTCACAGAGGGCCACATCAGCATTATGGTTGCCCTCAAAGGGTCAAAGACCGTATAAATGTTAATGTAATGTAAAATAAATGTAGCTTCACATTTACATATTGTTAAACATGGTGTTTCTGTATTTATTACTTATTCAAGTTATACATATTGCATATTCATTTGCATAAATGTAAAAATATATGTTAGCTTATGTTATTTTAACAAATAATTTTAGTTTATCAGAACCCCATATTACTCCACCAATCAATGATCAAACCATTCAAGTAAATAACAAAGAAGAATATCATCAAATACAAGCTACTGTATGACATTAAGTTTGTTCAAAACCTTTTTGTCACAGTCAAGAGGGGCAGAAGTAACAACTGTGAGCTGCAAAGAACACGTGGGACAGATGTAGCAGATGTTACAAAAACAAATGGCTGCACACAACCTTGCAGAGGCCATACATCCAACTAATGGCAGATAGTTTAATTAACTTTAATTAACAGATTGCAGAATGGGTACAGTACAGCTCAATACACACAATTGTTAAGGGGATGCAGACCAGAGAAAGACTTTCGACTTGTTTACATCAGGGTCCCCCATTTTCAATTCGTAATGAAATTGCTATTATGTGTCTGCATGAACACACAACTGTAACTGTACTCAAAAATAACAAAATAAGGGTTGTCTCAGTTCACAACTATATTGGTCAAGTTTTGGGTGGGACTTGTTTGCGTCCCTACAGCTTCTTATTCAATTGAGCGAGATGCTCGGTTATGTCACACAGCCAGTTTGCATCTGACAGTTCAGACAATATTTCTTCAACCCTTTGTTACCTATTCCGCCTGGATCTTTTTTGTATTTTGGGCTGTAAAATTGTCAAAGAATGTCTGAGGAGTAAGTGCTTTTGGCTTTTTTCCTTTGTTACCTCAGATGTTCAACATACATGTATGTGTAAGAATGTGTAATAACTAAGGCTGTCAAAGTTAAAGCTTTATTAACGCATTAACCCACAATTATTTTAACACTGCTATTTTTTAACCCAATATTAATGTAATTTTTTTTTTTTACCTGAGCTCTTGGGGGGGGGGGGGGGGGGGGGCACAACAGCAGTCGCATCTTTTCACCTGCGCAGCTCGATCTCTCAGTGGCGAGGAGTAACGTGTGGGAGGCTCACGCTGCCCCCGACACTTCCTGATTTTACTGCGCAGGCGCACCAACCGACCTGTAGGAGTCGCTGTCCACAACGCCCGATCCCCACCCATCAGTTTCCCACCCCCTAATACGGCCAATGTGTATTAGTACGGACGACCAGCTAAACTGAAAGCAAATGTGGAGCGCTGGGCTCGAACAGGCAAGCCCAGCGTCTCCAGACTTCGTGGCGAGCGCCTTGCCCACTACGCCACGTAGCCGCCAATACATACAATTGTTAAGGGGATGCAGACCAGAGAAAGACTTTCGTCTTGTTTACATCAGGGTCCCACATTTTCAGTTCATAGTGATATTTATGACATACACAACATACATGACATCATGACATTTATGGCATAGGGACATACATGACATACAGGTATATAGTACTGTTACATTGCAACACAGAAACTGTTGTGCAATCAATGAAATGATAAGGTAGTAGTCCCTATAAGACAAGGTATTGGTATTATTTCATCTACATAATTTCATGCTGCTGTAATTAGCACAACACAAGGATCCAATGTCCCTGAAGATCACTGGTGGCCATATTCAAAAACGAATTTACTCTCACTCTAACTGTCAAACAAACATGTGCAAAACTGTTGAGAGTTTTTGGATGTGTGTGAGATTATGTGCAAAATAAATCAGCATTGTTTTCTTGTGAAGTGGTGCTGTGTTTCTGAGATGTTAATATTATTTCTCTACCATGATGGTTTTTGTTTCTTCAGTGGGTGTAGGGTTGCTACTGCTGGGCAACAGAGGTCTGGAGAAATTTGCAGCATAATAAGTTACAGTACTAAACTCCAACCCACACGTCAGACCAACACTAAAAAGAAAACAAAGGACAATAAATACCAAGCTTTGCCTAGAGGTCACTGTTTGATGGCATCACAGATTATAAGTTTCAATTCAGATGACTGATCTAAATGATAGAGAGAGGGGGAGAAAGAGAGAGATAGAGTAAAGGGGAGAGAAAGAGGGATAGAGAAAGAGTAAAGGGGAGAGAAAGAGGGAGAGTTTGAGAAACGGTTACTAAATGGTTTATATCAAAGGAATGAAAATGGCCACATTTAAAGTGACTTTACTCAATGACTCACAATTTGCCCCCTAAAATATATCCTAATGCACTTTTGAATAAGAATGATGAAGGCTTTTATTTCCGACAATATATAATAATATAAATAAATAAATAAAATGTAAATAAATATATATTTTGAAATTATATATGTGACTATTATGTTATTACTATGCTATTATTCTTATACTACTACCTATCATGTTAATATGTCTATACTACTATGCACTCAAGACTGTAGCACTCAAGATCGACACTGTTTGACGAGCAATTATGTTACTTACCCTTAGCTGCCAGAGTTGTACCCTTCCTGCTGACTTGTTGTTCACAATTCGTAAGTAGCTTTGGATAAAAGCGTGGGCTAAATGACTAAATGTAAATGTAAATGCGTTTGGAAAGCTGTTCCATGTATCACAACAGATACTGTACACATTGTTCAAGTCCCACTTTTTGCTTGTTGGTCCCAGGAGGGTTCACGAAAGGGACAGAAAGATGTGAGTTATATCTTCCTACCGGGGGAAGCGACAGTTGTTCTGAATTTATGAATGAATCTTTCATCCGAAGCGCTTTACAACGTATGCCTCTCATTCACCCATTCACTCAAACACATTCACACACCGACGGCGGAGGCAACCATGCAAGGTGTCAACCTGCTCATCGGGAGCAGTTAGGGGTTAAGTGTCTTTGAGACAGAGCGGACTCTCAGTGGCGAGGAGTAACGCGTGGGAGGCTCACGCTGCCCCCGATACTTCCTGTCTCTGCTGTGCAGGCGTCACCCAATCGACCTGTAGGAGTCGCTGTCCACAACGTCCAATCCCCACCCATCGACTTTCCACCCGCTACCTCTGCCAATTGAGATAGTATGACGACTGGCCCAAGCCGCAGGCAATGCTGACTCGGGGAGTCGAGACCGGAGTCTCTTGCATTGGTGACGAGCGCAATCTCCGCTATGCCACCCAGCCGCTCTTGTGATTTAATTCTTTATTATTATTTATTTAACCAGTCAGGTCAATAAATTAAGGTTCACCATCGGCACCCAACTACCTACTATCAAGGACATCCACCTGAAGCGACCCCACCCACCCCTGCAATGGACTGTTTGTTCCCCTGCCAAGTGGGAAATGGTACAGTTGTCTCTGGGTTCGCACCACTAGACTCAAAAACTGCTTTTTCCCAGGACTGTAACCCTGATGAACTCTGCACTCTAACACTTTACCCAACACATGCACTATTATGCACCGTATACGAACAGGTCGAAAAGTACCTTGCGGAAAAAAATCGAATCTACGAATTCCAATTTGGCTTCAGAACATCCCACTCCACTGACACATGCCTTCTCTATTTAAACGACCACATCAAACAAGAGGTGGACGCAGGCAAATACTGCGGCATGGTCATGCTGGACCTACAAAAGGCCTTCGACACTGTCAATCACTCCATTCTGATTGACAAGCTAAAAGCAATTGGTTTTGATAGTCTATCAGTGAGCTGGATGCAATCCTACCTGGAGGGGAGAGAACAGATGGTGGAGATAAACGGTACCCTACCCCCCCCCCCCCCCCCCTCCCAGTGAGCTGTGGTGTTCCACAAGGAAGCATAGGACCGCTACTCTTCCTAATTTATGCAAATGACATGTAGTCAGCTTGTGACTGCAACTTGTTCCTGTTCGCGGACGACTCAGCCCTGCTGGTCTCTGACAAGAACAAGTTACAGGTTGAAAAAACCCTCAGCTCGGAACTAGGCAAAATCTGCATCTGGCTCGCTGATAACAAACTATCATTACACCTGGGTAAAACAGAGTCCATTCTCTTCGGTTCAAATAACAAACTCAGCAAGACCGACGGCTTCTCAGTTACAGTGGGTGACAATATTGTCACAAGGAAAGATGAAATTACATACCTAGGTTCCATCCTAGAGGCAAATCTTTCCTGTGACAAAATGGCATCCAATGTAATAAAAAAAGTCAACCAACTAACTCGATTCTTGTACCGGATCTCCTCTCTGGTAAACAAGAATACCCTGAAGACTCTGGCAGGAGCACTCATTCAAGGGTACTACGACTATGCTTGAACCTCATGGTACCAAAGCACCTCAAAGGTGCTAAAAACAAAATTACAAACATCTCAAAACAAACTGGTCAGACTACTACTTGACCTTACTCCTAGAACCCACCTCACCCCTGCCCACTTTGACAACCTAGGATGGCTTAGAGTAGACGACAGAGTACAGCAACTTGCAATGGGCCTGGTCTTCAAGATACACTACATGACTAAGGGTGCTTTCACATATAGTTTTGGTGGACTCTGTGCGGTTCTGGTGGTGAAGTTGCAACATTGTTGCATTCATCATTTGGTTCGTCTGCATTCACACAGCAATTTGTCAGGTGCACCAAAACTTTCTGAACAATGTCACGCGGTCGACAATGGCGCTCGTCTATTGGACAATAGAGAGTGGAAATGTGTGTGTGTGGCTGCGAGCCCGCGTGTGCGCGCGCGCGTGTGTGGACTGCGAGCCCTCCAGATCAGCGGAGGTGGAGTTTTTTATTTTGACATGGCATTGATCCATTGTTCTATTGAAGCCCATTACCATCCTCTCGCTAAACAACTTGTACACTGTGTTGTTTTTATGAGTGCCCACAAGTAGCTGTTTCATTTGGTCTTCTGCCTATATGTGTACAGTGTGCTTGTTTTGCAGTGAATGCCGCGCGCCTCTGTAATAATAATAATAATAATAAGCCGCGTTTTTTCTTCCTTCTACCCAAGATGCACAGTTAGATAGATAGATAGATAGATAGATAGATAGATAGATAGATAGATAGATAGATAGATAGATAGATAGATAACACGAGACGATCACAACACCAGAGGGAGCTCCACAAATCATGTTAAACCAAGATTCGACTCAAACAAGGGACTAAACACGTTTCGTAATTATGCCACATCAATGTGGAACGCCCTACCCACAGCTGTAAAGGAATGTGAATCACTACCCACTTTCAAAACCACTATCAAAGAGCACCTACGAGAGACTGCAATTCGAAACTGGCCCCTGTAAATGTCCTAACGCAACCCCCTCCAATGTACAATAAATGTCCTATTAATCCCAATAATACACAAGACCCTCTTCTTGGGACCAAGTAAGGTTTAGTCAATAATCCGATGTACAGTTACCCCCCCCACCCCGCCTACCCAACCCCCCCCCCCCACCTCCAATGTACA
Organism: Notolepis coatsorum; assembly: GCF_963971535.1. Lineage (NCBI taxonomy): Eukaryota > Metazoa > Chordata > Actinopteri > Aulopiformes > Paralepididae > Notolepis > Notolepis coatsorum. The sequence goes on from NC_140165.1 coordinate 49,673,496, forward strand.
GTTCCACCCCCCACCCCACCCCACCTACCAACCTCCTCCAATGTACAGTTTCTTCGTCAAATGTATACTCTCTTTTTTAGACTCTTCTTGTATCAAAAACAGTACTGTATTTGTAAATCTGGTATGTCATAAATGTAGCAGTACTGTCTATCTGTGTTACAAAGGGTCAGATTAAACCGAATATATATATTTATTACTTGAGATATATTGTATAATATTTGTATATCGTCTGATATCCCTTGTATATTCTTTGTACATATACACGGAATATCCCTTTACCTAGGTACAGGCCAGACCATAATATTCGTTCTCCTATTGGACAGCGACCCCCTAGGCGCCAACGGCCATACCCCCAATGTCTAGTTCAAAGCCACTGCTAAGACATGTCTCAACATGCCCAGGTTTGCGCAGTAATACGAGACAGAACTGAGGTTGGCACTAGATAATTCACCTTACGTATAAATACGGCGCAGGTGGAAACAGCAGCACTTCGTTCAGTTCATTCAGTTCATCATTCGTTCAAAGTAACGTATCGTCTTATCAAACGTTAAAGCCTTCACCACGAGTCAACGACCAAGTGAAGTGAGCAACCTTGCGTCTAAATAGAGCACTTAGAACCGCGTGCGAATAGGATAGTAAAAGTGTCAGAGCTTAGTGAAATAACGTCAAGTTCGACCTAATTAAATGTGAAGTACCGTGCACAGGAGAATCTACACCGGCAAATGCAGAGCCCTTTCCGGCTGGATTATATTGCTTTTGGTACTGTGGCGGCTGGAGCAGAGAACCGTCTACCCCGCTGCTGTGTGGGATCTACCCGTGAGGAGCATCACTCAAGCCCGTCTCTAGGAAGAGGCTGGCTGGCTTTCATCCATGCTGTCCCGCATACTTGGATTATAGCTACTGCTTTTGTCTGCCGATCGAGGGGAGTATATGTACCGACTCCTGTAGCTGGAGCTTATTGATTCCTCGTTGATCCAGACTTTTGCATTCGAACATTCCTCTCCCCTGCTGGCTTACAACCGGAGGGAACCCCCTAGTATCTCCAGCTGACCTACGAGTGTGCCTTATATAATTCTTATGCTCCAGGTGGTATTAATTATCCCCATCGTAATATGCTCATGGACTTACGCTCTTGACCTATTCATGCACATTCTTCGCCTTACAAGCGCGACTCTAATTATCAATACTGTAATCTGATATTGCTGCTCTTCTAATAAATATTCCAAACAGGACTTTCTTTGTTAAGCCGTGTTATTGTGTGGGTGTTCATCACATATACCTGTGTACTGTATGGCCAGTAATTAAAGTACATAACTCAGTAGTGGTTTAATGATACCATACTCTCAATACAGTCAGGGAATTGTACCCCTCAGTTACAATCTGTATGTCATGTATGTCATATATGTTATGATGAATTGAAAATGGGGGACCCTGATGTAAACAAGATGAAAGTTTTTCTCTGGTCTGCATCCCCTTAACAATTGTGTGTATTGAGCTGTACTGTATTGTACCCATTCTGCAATCTGTTAATATAATTTTCAATCAATCAATCAATCAATCAATCACTTTACCTGACTACCATCATGCAGGTTGTACTTTACTGTCCACTGTCTCCCAGTCTATAGGCATCAACCAGTCTTCCCTGTCCCGCTTACAGCTGTTACGAAACGCCCCTGCCAGACTGTTGACCGGAAACCGTAAGAGAGACCACATCACCCCTGTCCTTGCCTCCCTTCATTTGCTTCCAGTACGCTACAGGATAGATTTTTTTTTTGTATTTTATTTTTTTATTATTTTTTAAACAAACACATAAACAAACATGACAACACACGATTAGATATACAAGCATTGTAAAACAGTGTACATCAGTTAACTCATCGTTTGGATAAATGTCTTATACAAGATATACCCCTAATACCTGCTATCTATTCCCCTACACACATATGCTCCTGCTCGCACCCCCCGCCCTGGACCCCCCCATGGATAATCCATCCATTATCCTTCGCTCCTACCCAAACACTACCATTAAATGCTAGCTTTTATTCTCTCCACCACTTCTAACCACATTGTCAATTTGGATTCATTGAGACCCAAAGTTCTTGCTGTAGATATTTCTAGATAAATCACATCGAGATATGTAAGAATCCAGACCTTTCGGCACATTCTTTCCGGTTGAAACCATCGTGATGCTATCAGTTTTTTAGCCACTGTAATACCAGCTAAAACCAATCTCTTTTGTTGTATAGGTACTGCATATTCAAAAACATCATTCAGCAGTAATATAGAGGGGTGTACAGGTATATTCAGAATTAAGAGATTTGATAATTGCTGGGTCACTTCTTCCCAGAATATCTTAACTGGTGGGCAGTCCCAATACATGTGCATAAATGTCCCCTCGTCCCCATTTGTACATAAGGAGCATTTGGAGTCTTGTTTAAGACCCATTCTGTTCAGTCTTATAGGAGTCATGTATGTCCTATGAATATAGTTAAGATTGATTTGTTGATGGTCCGGGTTCCTTGATGCAAGTCGAACATTTGCCCAGGCTTCTTGCCAATCAAGATCTTTTTCTAGGTCTGGTATATCCCTCCTCCAAACAGAGTCTAGGTGGAGGGTTTCATATACGAAGCCGTTAGTAATTGATGATAAAAATCTGATACAAAACCTCTCGATGTCTCTCTTTCATAGAAAATGTTGTGGTATCTGTGGTGTGCAATTGGTGTCTTTAATGGAACACCCTGAGTCTTCAAACATAACAATAATTGTGCGTAAAAAAGAAATGTGGAACCGGTGAGATTAAACCTTTTTTCTATTTCATCATAGCTACAAATACCCTGTTTGTTGAAAACATCTCCTAATGTATGTATGCCTTGCTTTTCCCATCTAGGGAATCTTATAGGTCGTTTTCTAATCAGGAGTGCATTGTTATTGAATAAGGGAGTATGATTATGCCATTTATGTGGATTAGAATTTTTTTTGTGTGTTTCACGCCATATCCGGATCGCATGTGTAATTATGGGGCCACATTTCAGTTCGCATTGCTTAATTGATATTTTGGTGTATACTATGTCCTGCAGTCTCTGTTGTGCTACTATATTTACTTCAAAATTTCTCCAGGATACTGATGCTTGGGGTTCAAACCAGGTTGTCAGTGGTCTTAAAGTGTACGCCTTAAAATAGTGGAAAAGATTTGGGATTGCCATCCCTCCGTCGGCTTTGTTTCTCTGTGCGGTGGATCTTTTTATACGTGGTGGTTCGTTATTCCAAATAAATGTATATGCGGAAGAGTGTAATTTTTTCCAGTAACCATCTGGAGGGGGTAACGGAAGCATTGAGCTGATGAAGTTGATTCTAGGTAAGACATCCATCTTAACTATTGAAACCCGTGCCTGTACTGAGTTTTTAAGTTTTGACCACCTGTCAAGGTCGCAATTGATTTTATTTTGGATTTCTGTGTAATTGTGTTTCACCGTTTGGCTTATGGTAGGGAATATTTCAACTCCCAAGCATCTAAAGTGTTTAACCATTGGTATTTCCCCTGGAAGACTTGTATTCTCTGCAGGGGCGTTCAGTGGAAGGAAAGCCGACTTTGGCCAGTTTATTTTAAATCCTGATAGGTCGCCAAAGTCATTAATCAACTTGAGAAGATAAGGCATTGCGGTGTTAGGGTTTTGCATGAACAGTATTACGTCGTCCGCATATAGACTAATTTTGTGTTGTGTGCCCTTGATTACGATTGGTTCTATGAGTTGGGATTGTCTTATATATTGTGCTAAAGGTTCTAGTGATAAATCGAATAGTCCGGGACTAAGAGGGCAACCCTGTCTAGAAGAGCATGATACCGGAAATATTCCGGAGGTGATTATACCTGTTGTAATCATGGCCGATGGGTCTTTGTATAATACTTTAATCATATCAATTAATCCTTTTCCTAACCCCATCCTTTCTAATACCGCCCATAGATATGACCATTCCAGCCTATCAAAAGCTTTCATTGCATCCAGGGACAGCATCGCCTTGGGTGTGGTGTCGTCCTTGCTGGCATCTAGTACGTATAGTAATCGTCTTATGTTGTCAGTGATCAAACGGTTTCTTATGAAGCCAGTTTGATCCGGATGAACTAAAGACGTCATATGCTTTTGAAGTCTGATGGCTAATACCTTAGAGAACAGTTTGATATCGGTTCCGAGGAGGCTTACGGGTCTATAACTACCGCACTCGTGGGGTCTTTGTCTTTTTTAAGGAGGACTGTTATGAGTGCAATATTGTCGTTCTTATGAAAGTTCCCCTCCTTGACTGAGTATAAAATCATATTAAGTAATAGGGGTCCAATTATGTCCCAACATGAGAGGTACATTTCTGGTGGGATACCGTCTCTTCCAGGAGCCCTACCACTTTGCATTTCGGATATGGCCTTCCTGAGTTCCTCTAGTGTGATTGGTGTTTCTAACTGTTTAGCATCATCCTCTGAAAGTTTGGGGAGGTTAATTTGATTAAGATATGTGTCCATTTTGTTTTGATCGAAGGTCGTTTCTGATTTATACGAGTTGGAGTAGAATTCTTTGAATGTCGTGTTTATTTCTTTGGTGTCTGTTACAAGTCCTTGTTGTGCTCTAATAGAGGTTATATCTGCAAATTTTGCGTTAACTCTTAATCGCGTAGCTAGTAGGTGACTTGATTTACAGATTGTTGTCTGTAAATGGCGTTAATCTCTATTTTTAGTAAATTAACTTGAGATTCCAGTCGAGCCGAGTCGTTATATTGTAAAGAATTAAATAATGTAGAGTAGAGCGTTTCTAATTCCGCCAGTTTTGAGCATCGATTCTTGCGTATTTTGGATGAAAAGCTATCCGTGAAATCCTTGATCATTCCCTTTACCGACATCCATAATATTCTAGGGTCCGGCACCGAGTTCACATTCTCTGGTAGGAATACTGAAAGAGCTTATTTGAGTTGTGTAATGAATTATCCTTGTTATTCAGCAGTGTTGTGTTAAAGCGCCATCTTGGGGCTCGGGATGATAGTACACCAAATGATCCTTTTAGGAGTAAATAACAATGATCTGATAATGCATTGGGTACCATCTCCACTTCATAGTTATCAAATAGTCTCGGTGTTGCGAAAACATAATCTATTCTGGATAGTGTTTTATGTCTTGCTGATCGACAAGAGTACTTCCGGGTCGTGGGGTTGAGTGATCGCCATAGATCGTTTACACCTGTATTCTTTGCCCAATCCTTTAACGCATTAGATGACTTTTTTTGTTCGTTGGAAAAGTTGGGATTAGATTTATCCAACCCACGGTCCCAAATGGCATTAAAATCCGCACCAATTATAAATGAGTATTCTGGAAGGTTTAACATTTCCCTAGTGAGTGCAGTGTAGAAATTCTTTTCGTATAGATTTGGGGCATATACCGCTACCAACGCTATTTTCCTATTCTTGTGTATAATCTTAGCTATGGTTATCCGACCATCTGCATCAGACCATACTCCCTTCAATTCAATATTCAATTTCCGTTTCACGACTATAGCAACTCCACGGGTTCTCGTTCCAAAAGAAGAGTGACTAATGTTATGGTATGTGTTGTCCGCTAACGTAGCTTTGTCTCCCACTAAAATGTGTGTTTCGCTTAAGAGAGCCACATCAACCTGTTTGTTTTTCATCAATGTGAGCACGCTTTTGCGTTTATGTTGATTATTTATTCCCCCAGTGTTCCAGATCATTATATTCAAACTAGCCATAATCTATACATATTGATTTGTATTTGTTGGTAATATTTCTGGAGTGCGAATTCACAATGGATTTATATCCCACTGTTGAGGTCCTGTTGAGAGCCGAGCATAAAAACATACATATAAAAAAAAAACTGAACCCCCCTCCCCTACAGAGTCGTACAAGGTACCTATTTGATACCTCCTTCTCGTACAACATCTTCCTTTCCTGCACCTCCGGTCTGCCCAGGATGAGCAATTTATCCTAATCTTTCCTATGTATACCATAGGATCTATGCTTTAATTCTAATTTAATAGAATGTCACCTGTGACCAAGCCTCTCTCCCCTTAATGTAATTATAACAGAATGAAAATTATACCTCGATTGGTATATTCATTTAAACATCTTTTATTTTTTTTAAAACCTTCTATAATTTTTTTTTGGTTAGAACATTTCAGAATAACGAAATAAAGACTAAGAAATAGTGCTGTTTAGAATTAGATATCGAAAACCCATCTAATCCGGGAATATCTACTTAATTTTTTAAATACCATTGTATGTTTACACATCTAAACAACAAGGAGATTTTAAATACTTGTATGCAGATCGTCCACCGTCATGCGTGATCATTAATCTGTTATGGTGGTCGTTGTGGTCGTTGTCTATTTCATGACCAAGACTCATATCATTGTTATTTCACGGGGCCATCCTTGAAAAAGGTATTGTATTCCATAGTGCTGTCAGCCGCTCGTTTCTTGCTGTTTGATGCTTTAATGTTCCAGAACATTCTCGTGCCCTAAAACAATAACCATCCAGTGTATTCCAGAATATTCCGTTATAACTCATAGCCTTCATGTAAGAAAAATACAGTATAAAAATCTAGAATGTTCCAAAATGGTCGGTATCAAATCAAGATCTGCATATTACCGTGAATCTATATTTATATGGTGTTTAGCGTTTTATATCAAATTACTTATTTCTCAATGTTGTCAAAAGTTTGTATGTTGCCGTTTTTTGATGTCCATGCAATTGTAGAGTTATCCGTGAAAGATGAATCTTGTCATCCACTTTGTATCTTCTTCATGTATTCTTCTGCCGCGTGAATCTCTTTCCTTCTCCTTCCACTATGGAAAGATTGGCAGGGTACCGTAGGATGGGGTGTAGACCTTTCTCAAATAGCTGGTTTACTACAACCTTGTAGTGGGCCCGCAGTGTTATGGCTTGTTTGCACATATCTTCATAAAACCACACACTTTTTCCTTTGTACATCAGTTTTCCCCATCTCTTGCGTGATTCCCTGATAATCGTGTCTCTTGTTGCAGTTTCCCGTAGACTAGCAATTATCACTCTTTCCTTGTTGTTTTTATTATAGTTTTCAGATCCAATTCTGTAGCGTTTGTCCACTATCGGTTCTGTAGATAGGATTTCAGAACCTAGGATTTCGAATAATACTGCAGCAAACTTGCCATCTGTGCAGTTGACTGATTCATCCAGACCCACTATATGGAGATTGAATCTGCGGGCGTGCCGTTCTATTTCTAGCAGCTGGAGCAAGTTTTCCTCCTTGTTGTCTTGGATCAACTGCCGGAGCTGTTTGTTTTCCAGTTGCATTTCCTTTGATACTTCGGCGATATCTTCAGATAGTTCCTTATTCTTCTCCTCTTGCTTCCGTGAGTATTCGATCCCAGTATTTGCAACCGCCGTTATGCGGTCGGATTGTGCTACAATCTGTGTCTTGATATCCTCAAGTTTAGTCTCTATGGCTATCTTAAATGCGGTAGCATTAGCCTCGACTCTATCCACAACTTTAGCCATCTCAGTAACCTTGTCGGTTAGGATTTTCATCATATCTGTCATCTGCGTATTGAAGTCGGGTGGAATACTCTCCATGACTGTGTCTGCTGAGGTCGTTTGAATGTTAGGATCCATGCTATTGTCGGGTTTTTTATTCTCCATATTGTCCGCTCTCCCCTTCCCTGAACGTGTCGCCGCGCCGACTGCCGTTGGAGAATTTGCATCACGTCTTTTTGAGCTATCTTTCTTTGGTTGCATGCTGCGTTTCACTGTTGATATAGTTAGTTGAAGGTCTTAGTTAATATATAAGTCGAGGTTTAAACACATTGGTGTTGTATAAAGTAGGTATTTAAGCGAAATTAACAAAAAAAGGAGCGGAGCTTGTGACAGATATGACCGTCACATACTGTCGTCAAACCGGAAGTCTAGATTTTACAGGATAGATTTTAAGGTTCTCCTATTTGTTTTTAAAGCCCTTAATGGTCAGCCCCCCTCCTACATCTCAGACCTCCTATCCCCCTATTCCAACACCAGGTCCCTCAGGTCAGCCGATCAGAGGCTCCTGACAGTCCGGAGGTCTAACCTTAAGCTCAGGGGGGGCCGTGCCTTTGCTGTCGCAGCCCCTGAACTGTGGAACAGCATCCCCACCTCCATTAGGCTTGCCCCCTCGATAGATGCCTTCAAATATAGGCTCAAAACCCACTTCTACATACTATTCCCGTTCACTGACTCATGCCCAGTTTTTCTGTGTGTTTGCCTGTGTGCCCTCCCATAAAACGGAGCTGTGATTGTTGTCAATATGTATCTATGTATCTACCCTCTGTACAGCACTTTGGTTGACACATGTCATGCTATATAAATAAATCTGATTGATTGATTGTCTCTTATATCTTTATACATTATATTTTGTATCTAGGTATTTTTTTTTTTTTAAACTTAAATTTTTTATTAACATTTATTTAGACAGACAGCACTTACAAAAAATAAATAATAAAAAATGAAGAGACTAGTATCACAATAAAAACAAAAAGAAAAAACAGTGCACATAAATATTTACATGGGTATCACATGGTTAGTTGTCTGGTTCCCCTACTGTTGTTTTCTAGGTATTTGATACAAAGGCTGATTGTGTATCTCCCTTAAACAGGCATAAACAGGTAATTCCTACTCAAAGACAATAAATGCTGACTAAGGTTTGTATGTGTGATCTGGGTCCAGAGACCCTCCTTGAGTTTTTTTCTTCCCTTCTCCTTCGTCCTTTCTTTTTTTCTCTTGTTTATTAACTTTCACTTTGCCTTTTGTTTCACCCATACACAAACCACATCATCCCTGAATATTTAATATCACACCGTTAAACAGACATAAATAATAAGGTATAAAAGCATTCAGCACTTGTAATATCCCAAAAACAAAATAGATAATATTAACTAAAGTACAGGTGTGTGACATGGGTTCATAGACCCTGCTTGAACATCTTTCCTCCTTTACCCTTCGCTCTCTTGTGTTGCATTTGGTTCTTCCTCTGTGATGTCGTTCTCGTTCCTTTTATAATCCTCCCACTTTCCCCATCTTTCCCCAAATTTCTCTTCCTGTAACCTCAGCATGTGTGTTATCCTTTCCATATCCTGTATTTCTTCCACTATTCCTACCCATTTTGCTATTGTCGGTGGGTCTTCCTTATACCACAGTCTCGTTATTGCTTTTCTGGCCGCTATCAACATTATCTTTATTAAATATTTGTCCCCCCCTTGTATTCCCTCGTGTGTCAGGTCTCCTAAGTAAAGCACCAGTCCTGTTTGTGGTATCCCGTATCCTAATATTCTGATCATTGCTTCCCCTATCTCCTCCCAATACCCCTTCAGCTTCTGACATCCCCAGAATATGTGCGTGTGATTTGCCCCCTCCTTCCCACACATCCTCCAGCATGCTTTTTGTGTTGGTGCATATTTTCCCTTCAGCTCTGGGGTTATAAAGAATCTGATTATGTTTTTCCATCCAAATTCTTTCCATATTCTCGATCCTGTTGTTGAATGTTGTACCTCGCATATGTTCCCCCATGCCTTCCCTGTTATTTCTATCTCTAGCTCTCTCTCCCATTTCTCCCTTATGTAATCGGTCGTGTGTCCCTTGCTGGTCATTATAGCCCGGTATATTGCTGATATTACTCTTCCTTGCCCCCCTTCGTATGCCCATACTATCATCTTTATTATTCCATTCTGTTCCTCGTCTTTGGCCCCCCTTATTTCTTTGTTGTAGTAGTCTCTAACCTGTAGATATCTGAAGTGGTCCCTGTTTTCTAGTCCAAATTTCTCCTTTAATTTTTGTAGTGTCTGCATTTCTCCCTTCTCTATCATTTTGCATATTGCTCCCACCTTCTGAATCCATGGTCTAACCTCCCTGGTTTGAATCTCTTGTCATGTGCTACCCATCTCAGGACCCCTGACTGCTTCTCCAATTTGTGTGTTTTTACTACTCTGTTCCATATGGTCAAGGTGTATTTGGTGATTGGATCTAATAGTCCCTCTTTTTCTTTAAATAGTTCCCTATCCCCCACCAGAGCTTGTACCTTGTATCCCTCCTGTAACTGAGGGGTACAATTCCCTGACTGTATTGATAAGTATGGTATCATTAAACCACTACCGCTTGATGTACTTTAACTTCTGGCCATACAGTACACGATATCTAAGTATGATGAACACTTTCCCACATATGAAATCAGGTCCACACAAATATAACAGTCGAAGGTTTAATATAGCAAAAGGTATATACAACATTCACTTAATTACATTTATGATTTGAATGCACTTGTAAGGCAAATGAGTATTCGTAGGCAAATCAACACTGAATGTCCAATCTCTGGTTACGCAGGAAGCAAGTATACAACCTGGTTCTTTAGGGAACTATAGCGATGGTACTTAAGGATTATAGCGGGATACTAAAGGGGTCCTGCTGGTTGTAAGTCAGTAGGGGGGGGGGGGGGTTTGGATAGCCGTCAGCTGCATCCCATCTGGCCAACGATTCCTGGGGAGAATTCAGGTACAGAACACAGTGCCCGCAGGATCTTGATCCACAGATGAATACACTTGGGCCCTCTTGTAGACGGTAGCTGTAGGCTGTAGGTCCACAACGAAGGAGAAGCGAGGCGGCCTCGGTCTGGGTTGAGCGCCGTCTCACCGGGGCTCCTCTCGGGGGTAATTCCAACACTCACCGGCGTTGGCTGTTATCCGCTCCACAAATCAAAGCACCCAAAGCAAATAGATATTCCATGCCGTATAGGCTCAGCAGTCGTCCGGGTAGGTAATCCAATGTGCAGGTCCACTCGTCCTCGCCCAGAACTCCTTGGATGAAAGCACCACACGTGGTCTGCCCAGCCTGGTTAAGACTCTAGATAACGCGAGGAAACGATGGGGGTGCTGCTCACTTTAGAACTCTATACCGCACGATGCACCATACATAATAGACTATTATTAACTTAATAGAGATACGTCCCACTCGACGGTACAGTGCCAAACTATGACAATTCAGCTATGAATTTACACGAGGTCTCAATGCCTATTCTGGGGCCAAATAGGCCATACTGCACCACACGTGGGTCGTGGGTGAGGCTTCACGTCTGTTACTAGGTTGGAGGGTAAAGGACTAATGGACTAAAAGAAAGTTCTACTTTACTTGCGCCATATTTATATGCACGGTGAACAAATAGTACCATTCGTATTTCGGTAGCCGTATTCCTACGCGGAACCGGGGCTAGTTGGGACATGTTCGTCGGCACTATTGAACTTGACTCAAGGGGCTTGTCTGCTGGCGCCAGGTTCTTGTCCAATGAGAGAATGAACTATTATGGGCTGTAGTAGACTAAAGGGATATTCAGTGTATATGTACAAAGAATATACAAGGGATATCAAACGATATACAAATACTATTAAATATATATCCATAAATAAATATATATATTCGGTTTAATCTGATCCTTCACAACACCTCCCCTTCTTTTTCAATGTCTTTCCATCTTGCCTCATATCTGTCGTTACACCAGCACGTCACTGCTCTCAGTTGTGCTGCATAGTAATAATCTTGTAGGCTGGGTACTGCCATCCCTCCCTCTTCCTTTGGTAGTTGTAGTGTTTTATATCTGACCCGTGGTCTTCTCCCCGCCCATATGAACCTCGATATCAGTCTGTCCCACTCCCTGAATTGATTCTGTGGTATTTGTATCGGTAGTGACTGGAATAGGTACAGTAACCTTGATAGTATGTTCATTTTAATGACCTCTATTCTTGAATTGAAGTCCAAGGGCATTACTGTCCATCTCTCTAGGTCTCTCTTGATGTTCTGATTTATCTGTGTATAATTCGCCTCAAACAGTTTCTCCACCCCTCTCGTGATGTTCACCCCTAAGTATTTAATCTTGTCCATGTCCCATCTTATCCCGTACTGTTCTCTAATTTCCGTCGTTGGAGAGTAGTTCCATGCTAAGGTCTGTGTCTTTGTCACGTTTAGTTTGTATCCTGAGTAGTGACCATATTCCTTCAGTAGATCCATCAGTGCCGGGAAGCTCTTTTCTGGTTGCCTCATGTATACTATCACGTTGTCTGCAAATAAGCCTAGTTTATATTCCGTTCCCTTTATCCTTACTCCCTTGATGTCCCCGGTCTGCCTGATCAGTTGTGCCAGTGGTTCTATGAAAACGGCGAAGAGCGTCGGTGAGAGACAACATCCCTGTCTGGTAGCCCTCTCTAATCTGATTCTATCCGTCAAGCTGCCATTCACCTTAACCCTCGCTGTCGGCTCTTGATATAGCGCCTTGATCATCTTCATCGCCCTCCCGTTCAGACCGAACCTCATCAATGTTTTATATAAAAATGTCCAGCTCACACTGTCGAACGCTTTTTCTGCATCTAGGCTAATCAGTACCGCGCTACCCCCTTGTTTTTGTATCTCCTCTACTATGTGTAATGTCTTTCTCACGTTGTCCTGTGTCTGTCTCCCTTTAATAAATCCAGTTTGATCTTCATCTATAATGTCTGGCATAAACGTCTCAAATCTTTTTGATATTATCGATGTATACATCTTGTAATCTACGTTGAGTATGGACACAGGTCTGAAACTACTACATAATTCCCTATCCTTCCCTTCCTTCGGTATCGTGGTGATTATGGCTTCCTTCCACGAGGGGGGCATTTTCCCCTCTTCCATCGTGTGTCTGAACGCCACCCCTAACATGGGTGCTAATTCAGTTCTAAATGTCTTGTAGAATTCCGATGGGAATCCGTCGCTCCCCGGAGACTTGTTGTTTTTAGCTCTACTAATTGCATCTTCCAGTTCTTGTTCCGTAATTATTTTATTTAACTCTTCATTCTGTTCTTTCCCTATCGATGGTAACTCTAGCTTCTCCAGATATGTTTCTATTTCCTCTTCTCCCGCTGCTTTTGGCTGTGTGTATAATTTCTCATAGTATTCTCTAAATGTCCTCTCTATTTCAGCTGGGTCCCTCAATATTTCATTAGTCTTTGTATCCCTTATTGTGTGTATCGTGTTCAACTTCTGTTGCGTTCTAATTCTCCTAGCCAACAGTCTGGTCGCTTTTGGTCCCCCTTCATAGTACGTTTGTTTCATGAACCTCGCTTTCTTTTCTATTTCCGTCAATAATTCCCTATTTATCCTGGCCTTTACTTCTTTGATTTCTCCGAGCGTTTCCTGTTCTTTTGATATCTGGTGTCTCCCCTCTAGCTTCTTTAGCTTCCCTATCAGATTGTGATATGTCTCCGTTCTGGCCTTCTTCAGCATTGCTGTTTTTTCCTCAATTTCCCCCTTATCACTACCTTCAGTGTGTCCCATAGAATGTTCGGGTCTACCGTCCCGTTGTCATTTTCTTCCTTATATCTGGCTATCTCCTCCTTGATCTGACTCACCACCCCTTTGTTATTTAATATTCCTACATTTAGTCTCCAAATCGTGTTCCTCTGTCTCCCTTCTAGATCTACTGTCAGATATATGGCACTGTGATCCGATATGTCCGCCACTCCTATACTGCTCTCCCGTGCCCTGTAACTGTCCCCCGTCGTCATCAAAAAGTAGTCTATTCTCGCATACGTCACGTGTGGGTGTGAGTAATGTGTGTATTCCCTGTCCATGGCGTGCATCTCCCTCCAAACGTCTGTAATTCCCATTTCCGTCATCTGAATATTCATATATCTACTGATGGGCGCCCGTCCTTTTCTAGTACTCGTGGTGTCTAGGTCGTGATTCAGTACTACGTTAAAATCTCCCGTACATATCAATATCCCTTCTAGTTCCATCACTATCATGTCAAAAATGGTCTCATATAAATCCCTCTCACTCTCTGGGGGTGCATAAACATTTACTAACGTAACCATTTGGCCCTCCATTTTCCCCTTCACCAAAACAAACCTTCCCTCCTTGTCTCTTACTTCCTTGATCAATTCAAATTTGACTGTGTTTTTGATTAACGTGATTACTCCTCTCCTCGGGTTTTGTTCAAAGGAACTATAGTATGCATTTTCATATCCAAATCTCTTCAGTTTCTCATGACCCTGTGCTACCAAATGTGTCTCCTGCAGAAAAATCACTTCCATCTCACTTTTTTTACATTTCAACATCACTTTGCCCCTTTTTATCGCATTATTCATTCCATTAACGTTTAACGACATCATTTTTATACCTTTAACCCTTGTCATCTTTCTTCTTCTTTCGTCTGTCAGTCCCCCCCATGTCACACTCATTCCCCCCTCCGGTTGGAGCCTCCGCTCTCTTCACCGAATACATATAATGATTAACATAAATAAAAAACATAAACTTTACATAAAGTGCTCCCAAGGCGTTCGGGGGGTCCCTGTGTCCCCCCCTGTCCCCTGCTGGTGGGTGAGGGGTAATTGCCCTCCTAGCGAGGGGCCCCCTCCTGACGGCTTGGGGGTTTGAAACCCTTGCCCCCAATCGCTCGTCATATTTGTCCAGCTTTCTTACTGTTCTTATTTTCTTTTCCTCTCCTCTATTTTCTATGTGATGTCCATTTATCCCCTTAATCCCTCCCAACTGTGTTACTCACAGCGTGTTTCTATGTATCTGTTTCAGTATGGTCTGTGTCTCGCCTATCAAACCTAGTTATATTTCCATTTATTTCCTCCTTCAGCTTGTGTATTATGTGTCCATGTATACGTTACGTTCATTTCTATATCCTGCCTCTACCTGGGAATGTGTGCTTATGCATATGTTATTTCAGTTTCTATACTTTGTCTCTATTTGAATAGTTTTTTCAATCTCTTGTGTGTGTACTCATCCGTTCGCCTCCTCCCGCCTCCTCTCCGTCTGGCCTCCTCATCCGTCTCCGTCCTCGCTCCGTCACGTTTCACCTCCGCCTCCTCCTCTCTCCTCCCTCCTGTTTCCGTCTCCCACTCTGATCCACCTGCGTGCTCCCTCCAATCTCTGCTGCAGGCTCCGCGTCTGTTCCTCCCGCCTCCTTCCTTCTCCGTCCTCCGACATCCTCATCCCTCGCCGTCTCATCTCTCGCTCCGCTTCTCGTGCCGTCGCGTACATCGCCGCTCCTTCCTCCCAGTGAATCCTTAGCGAGGTCATGGGTGACTGGAATCTCATTCCGTTTTCTTTCAGGGTTTTCTTCAGTCCCGCGTAGGACCTGCGTGTTATCACTACCGCTGTCGAGTAGTCGTGATCAAATGATAGTCTTTTCCCTTCGATTTCAATCTTCTTGGTCCACGCGGTTCTGAGTACCAATTCCTTAACCTCGAATCTCAGAAAGTTAATAATCACCGCCCTCGGAGGTCTGTCCGGTTGTGGTCTCGGAGCCAACGCCCTGTGGGCCCTCTGTATCTCCATTTTTTCCAGTCCCGTTTCCTTCATTTGTTCTTTGATAAGTTTTTCCACATATAGGGTCACCGATTCCCCTTCGACTCCTTCTTTCAGTCCCCATATTCTGATGTTATTTCTCCGTGACCTCCCCTCCATGTCCGACATCTTTGTCTCCATCTGTTCTTGTTTCTGAATCACACATGTTAATACCTCGTGTATCTCCATGTTCCATTCCTCCGCGTGAGCCGTCCTAGTCTGTAACTCGGTCACGTTTCTGTTCTGTTCCGCCATCTTCTCCTCCACCCTTTTGATTTCTGTATTCATTTCACCTCTGAAGTCCTCCTGTTCCTTCCTCAATTCCTCCCGTAGCTTCCCAATATCATTCCTTATCGTGTCCGTGTTCAGTTTTATCGCCGCTGTTATGTTCTCCAGTATCCCGGCCTGCATGTTCACGGCCCATCCTGGCATTACCGTGTCTGCCTCAGCGGTACCTCCCCCTTCTTTCGCCTGGCTTTTCTCGGCTTCGCTCCTGGGATTCTGTTTCTTCGGATTCTCTCCTTCTCGTATGTTCTCCATTTCTATTTCCTTCACAATCGCTGTCTCTTCCTTACTTCTCGTGAGCATTTTCCTTTTTAATTACTTTTCGGGTCTTTTTTTATCAGTTTTTTCACTCATTTGACCAGGAGCTCTTTCGCACGTGTGTTACCCGTCTGCTCTCATACCGGAAGTCACTGAAAGCTCTATCTAGGTATTTTTAACTGTCTTATGATGATGACTGTGATGATGATGGTGATGATGATGATTGATATTGTTTTTTATTGATTGCCCTGTACTGTCTCTGATTGACACAGACAATTCCATTGTATATGTGCCTCACTCATTATACAATGACAATAAACAGAATTTAATTGAATTGAAAAAAGGTGAAATACGTCATCAGTATGCACCCAAAACATAACATTTTATATTTAAAAAAAAAAGATCCACTGAATGACATTCATAGTTTAAAATGTTAATACGTTTCTAAGACCCTAAACGTGGCAATTATGTTCAATCAAATAAGCCTCTACTTTTACTGGTCTGATTATTTTCCCATAGCTGGTGATGGATGAAGCTAGAGAGTTCTATGTCTTGGTTCCAGCCACGTTTCCCACTTCCATCTTCCCACCCCATAAACGAACTCAGCATATTATCAAAAAAAAACACCCTTCGAAAAAGGCTTGTGGCATTACAAAGCAAAAGACTTCTAAGTGGATTGATAGCATCGATAAGATTCTTTAGACGTCCTCTTGTGAATGAGCCAAAACCAGTCTGTGCCAAAGAACAAGCTCCTTTGATGGACGTTCTTTGACTTTGGCCAAACGCCTTTTGTGTTTGCAGCCTGGTATCGTGGCAGCTGGCTGATAGCTCACTCAATACTGGATCAATTCAAAAGACTTTGGTCCCTTGATCTGTTGAGACTCCTAATGACAGATACAAGATTAGATTAGGATTAAAGATTAAGATGAAACTGGACTTTGAAGAAGTCTTTATTCATTGCACACATTGACAATGTCGTCATGCAGTGACACACACATGCGATGGGCGGAACACACACATACACAAACATGCAATTTTTTTTCTTTTTTCTGGGGTCGCTGATAAAATTTTCCTCTCTGCGTTTGACCCATCCCATCGTCCTTCCCCCCAAGGGCAGCCGGGAGCAGACATCATACCTGTCTCCCTTTCCGGAAGAGTCTCTATTATCAAAATGAACATATTACCTCGAGTAAACTTCTGTAGTTCCATGGTTCCTATTGCCCCACCTGTTGCTCATTGGGAAAATTTACATAGAGCAGTGTTACATCCCAATGTATATATTCCCCAGTGTGTGTCTCCATGTGTGTGTGTTCTCCATTTTTCTTTCCTCCCTCCAGCCATTGTTCCCTCCACCATTGGTCCCTGCCAGGCCTGCCCTTCCATTACCCAACACAGCACCGATTGGTGGATGGTTTTCCAGACTCCAACACTCAATCAACACCACCCAATCATGGATCACCACACACCTGTTAAAACCTGGCTTCTCACTTTAGTCACTCTCTCTCTCTGGCATGAGGCTAGGCCTAGTGTGATTTTGTAACCTTGACTTTGACAATATTGCATTTCGTTTATTGGCCTTTGTGCTTAGTGGAAATTGCCTTGTGTGTGTATGGCCACAGAGAGAGCATTGCTAGTTATAGTTTGTTTTTGTATATATTCTGCCTTTGTTTTATGTATCATTAATGTGTTTTTCTCTCTTTCTCAGGAAGCACAGATGGGGTGAGCTGCCATTTCCTTTGGATATTGTTTTCTCCTGTTTTGGTTAGGTAAGAGTAGTTTAGGTAATGTAATTTCTTTTACCATAGATTAGATTGGGTTTATTTGGTGTATAGTGGTGTTTGTTTGTTGTTTTGGCCTGGGCTCACCCTTGAGCTACATGTGCTTCCTTTGCATCTATCAATAAATATCATTGTTGTTTACAAACGTGGTCCATCTTTTCTGTCAACCAACTGTTATGTTACAGCCCTTTACCCTTAGACTCACAGGGGTCGTAACAAGCTGTCTCAAAATGTATATGGCGAGGCAAGCAAGCTGGGGTTAAACTTACTACCTTACAAAAAGAGCAACAATCTAATTTAATTTAAATTCTGAGGCCCCCTGGCTTAATATTGAAAAACATATTGTGGCACAGATTCGTTTACAAGACATTGTCTTCACAGATATTTCACTAAAGCAGTGTAGATTACGTTATGGTCCGATAATAGCGCATGCCATATCTTTATGGCGCAAATATGAAAAGTTACTTAAATGGGATACTAAGTGGCATGAACAGACTCCCTTATTCCATAACCCTTTATTGCTGTTTTGTAGCTCAATCATGGTCCAATTGTGGCATTCATGTACTTGCCGATGTTATGGAGGACAATGGTTTAAGATCATTCTCAGATCTGAAAGAGTCATATAACTTACCTGGCACCTCCTTTTTTATATTTACAGCTCCGTTCTGCTATGCGAGCCTATGGAGTTCCATGGACCAAACCAACTACTCACCCCTTAGTTACTTTCTCTAAATAAAACTGCAGGTCTGTCCAAAGGTCAAGTTTCTATAATTTATAAAGATCTATCACAAAGATGTACTTCGTTAATACCTGTTATCCAAACGTGGAGCACAGAATTGGGATTAGAACACCATCAATATATCAATTGGACCAGAGTTTGGGGAAATATTATTATGGCATCACGAAACCCAAATCATCAGCAGATTCATTAAAATGTTGTCCATAAAACACATTTAACCCCCCAGAAAGCTTATAGAATGAGACGTGCTATTTCACCAAACTGTACACTTTGTTCTCTAAATACTACTGGTACTTTTACACATATGATGTGGGAATGCCCCACAGTCAAAAGTTTCTGGGAACAGATAACTAATTATCTATCTAAAGTATTACAAAACCATACAAGATACACTACACGACCAAGGTACCCATGTACATGTCAAAATACTTCCCAAAGGTCAGTGAATACCACGATCACAACACCAGAGGGAGCTCCACAAATCATGTTAAACCCAGATTCGGCTCAAATAAGGGACTAAACACGTTTCGCAATTATGCCACATCAATGTGGAACGCCCTACCCAAAGCTGTAAAGGAATGTGGATCACTACCCACTTTCAAAACCTCTCTCAAGGGACACCTACGGGAGACTGCAATTCAACACTGGCCCCTGTAAATATCCTAACCCAACCCCCTCCAATGTACAGTCATTTACCTAGTATGGTTTTGTCAATAGTTCAATGTACAATTGTGTTTGTTTGTACAGTGTCTCCTCCCCCCCCCCCTCAATGTACAGTGTTACTTGTTTATACAGTGTGCCCCCCGGCCCCCCCCCCCCCCCAACCACCTCCAATGTAAATTACCCAGTATGGTTGTCAATATCCCAATGTACCCAACCCCCCCCACCCAACCTCCTCCAATGTACAGTTTCTACGTCAAATGTATATACTCCCTTTTCTTGACTCCTTCTGTATCACAAACAGTACTGTATTTGCAAATCTGGTATGTCATAAATGTATAGATGTAGCAGTACTGACTATCTGTATGTCATGTATGTCATATATGTCTATATGAATTGAAAATGGGGGACCCTGATGGAAACAAGACAAACGTCTTTCTCAGGTCTGCATCCCCTTAACAATTGTATGTATTGAGCCGTACTGTATTGTACCCATTCTGCAATCTGTTAAATAAAGTTTTCATTCATTCATTCATTCATTCCCTATTGTCCCAAATTATTGCTCCTTAATGATGATGATTCTTTAGCTTTAAGTATTGTTCAGAGACGATTTTGGCTGACAGGAAGTACCGCTGCAAAATAAAATTTGGCACTGCGATGGCAAGCTCCACATTCTCTGCCCTTTAATCACTGGAAACAGTTATTAGCTGATGTTGTAACAATGGAGCTTTCTACAGCTAGATTAAATGGTGCAAACTATCAAACAATAGATAGCTGGAACCATATAATCTATCAAGTTAGGCCCTCTACTATATAACTAGCAGGACATAACTAATTATATCTGTATAATTCCCTTAATTTTTTTTTGGTGTTTGTTGAAATCTTTGCTCAATTATTTTTCTTTTCAGGCCTATGACAGGGTGGGTTGGGGGGGATTATTATTATAATTTTTTGTCAACGGTGGTTGGTGCAGGGGTTAGGGGGTAGGATTTTTATTTTAAATGAGGCAAGGGGCAAGCCAATGCTTGTAGTTGGCAAATAATTAAAATTATGTTTTATGTGCATTGTATGCCTGTACCTGTGCCTTTCATTCAAAAATGAAAAAAAAAAGAAAAACAAAAATAGTGGCTTAGGAGGTAGAGCAGTCGTCTGGTAACCGGAAGATTCCTGGTTCGATTCCAGCTCTGGCTCCTCCCAGAGTGAATGGGTGAGTGAAGGGTGGATTGTGAGGCATAAGTTGTAAAGCGCTTTGGATAAAAGTGCTATATAAATGCATTCCATTTACCATGCAGTCAATAGTTTTACTTGTAAAGATGGAGATCATTTAATAATAATAATAATTCATTTATTTTGTATAGCGCTTTTCAAGGACCCAAAGTGGCTGAAGGAAAAAAACAAAGAAACATAGAACCACAGGGAACAATATGAGTACACAAGAACATAAACCCATGAGTAACAGACAACAAATACAGGAGCCAGTAGGGGAGACAGTTGGGAAGTAAGTAAGGGAAACCGAGAGGGGGAGGGGGGGCAGGAGAGGAGAGAAGGTAGGGCAGGGGGAAAGGAGGTGGTAGGTTGGAGGAGGGTGGTTATGGGTAGGGAAGGTTGAATGCTTGGGAGAACTGGTAGGTTTTGATTCGGGATTTGAAGGTGGAGAGTGAGGGAGAGTCTCTGATGGTCTGAGTTCCAGAATCGGGCTGCAGCTCGTGAGAAAGCCCGATCACCAAAACGTTTTAATTTGGATGACGGGACGATGAGGGAAGCAGTGGAAGAGGACCGGAGGGATCGGGTGGGGCGGTAGGGGAGAAGGAGGTCAGTCAGGTAGGGGGGGGGGCAGGCTATGGAGGGCTTTAAAGGTGAGGAGTAGTAATTTGAACTGTATGCGTTCCTTAATCAGGAGCCAGTGGAGAGAGTGGAGGACAGGAGTGACGTGGTCACGGGACCGGGACTGTGTAGTCTACCACAGTATACCCCATATTTCTTGGATCTCTGGCTGTTGTCAAGTGTTTGAGTGCTTTTGAGTGCTGATCCGCTGTTGCAGTGGCGTCGTTTCAGTAAAAGCCAAGGTATGGCAATTAGGGAGGGGGGGGGGTGAGGGGGGTGTTTTCCCCCCTTGGTGGATTTATTTTGTCAAATCAGTTGCGCAATAGTCACTTTTGGTGAGTTGTTTCTATACAATTCACTTATATGACATTTAGGTATGACACAGGACTACACAAGCATTTTGGTAGCACTTTATAATAACACCCTGTTATAATACATTTATAAGGTATTTGTAGATAATGAACTAATCATGAACAAACCATTTATATACATTCATAAATGATTATTAAATCATTTATAACTATATTTGTATACCATTTACAGATTAGTTCTACATTATTTATAACTCATTATCAACATTGTTTGTACTTGATTTGTTCATCATTAAATAATGTTGTTTAATGTGTAGTAACACATTTGTAGATGCTTTGAAAAATGGATATGAAAAAACGACTATACTGTATCTCCATTTATTTTTCATGTTCAACAAATGATTTGTTAAGACATTCATAAAACATCTATAAATCATTTGCAGATGCTATCGTGGGGGCCAATCTAAAGTGAAGCCTATTCATCATTAACAAGTGTCTAATACAGTTAATTATTTGTTTACTTTTTCATCACATGTTACAAATGTTGTAGGCAGCTTTCGGATACACCCTTTTTTGTGACATCAAACAGTGACAGAATTAGGACTAAAGATAAATGCAATTTTATTAACATATAAAATACATGTGCATGACATATAGTGTAACATGGGGGCACTAGGACCCAGGAGTACCCTGGCCAGGTAATGAAGAGTATCTAGAGAGGAAGTCTCACGCGAGCGAGACTTGACGTCACGTGTGTTGCCGTCTGTTTGCAGAACCAAGTTATCCATGCTGCTCCTGCCCCACGCTTTTAATAAGGTATGTGCTCAGTGATGATGACACGACACAAATAATTATTTGTATTTTCAGACTGTATAGGCGCCGATACAGCCTGAAAATACAAATAATTATTACTCTTGTGTGTCGTGTCGTCATCACATCATCACTGAGCACTGAGCACTGAGCACACATTAGGAACAAATGTAACGTTAGCGCCCACCACATCAAGTACGTCTACACAACATATAAGAGTTGTTTGTAGGTCGGAAATGATGGAATAGATTTACCAACAAAAAAAGGTGTTTAACCTGCTCATACCTTATTAAAAGCGTGGGGCAGGAGCAGCACGGATAACTTGGTTCTTCTGGTGTTTTTGCATTTCATGACTCATACCGCATCTAGGAACATGAAGTGAAACTCCGTCAAGTTCTGAAAACGAGAAGGCCTGCACCACAACTCAAACTCACTCCCACTCGATGAAAGACTGTATTCAACCGTTTCATCCATCATCGCCGCAGTTACAGTTTAGATGGCGCAGTTGGGTTGATACAGCAACGGGTTTCATGATTGTCAGTCAAGTTATCTTAAATCAAAACACACTTTGTCTCACGCTGAAAGAGAATGATTCTGTCTAAGGAATTGCGCTCGTTTAACATCAGCTCAGAACGTGTCGCGTTTCCTCAAGGACGGATAACATAATCGTGTGTTGAAATGTGTTTGTGGAAATGTGTTAGTGGCCTATAAAACTCCCATGTAGAAACTTTCCCATCTGTGTGTTTTGTTCTTCTCTCTCTCAAAGCCTCCGCATCGGTTCCCGTGGGCGCCGGCGCCTGTAACTCCGGTGGGGGGGACGTGCGGACAAAACAATTGTCCGCTAACGAGACGTCCCCCGTGTGGGTGGTCAGTTCTCTTCTGACCATCCTCTGTTCTTCATAAGGCCGTACACCAGATGCCGGCGTCTAATGAAGATGCCGTGAAGCCCATCTGTTTTGCCGTTGGTGTTGATAAAGTGATCAATGGGAGAAGCCGGCGATGGCATCTCTTGTAGCTCTGTGGACCTTTAATGAAGGACATTGATGTGGGAAAACACTCTGTCAGCTCTGGGGTGGCAGGGGGGGGGGGGTTTAGAAGCCCAGCTGCCGCTTTGCTTGGTTGTCATTCTGTCTTTCTCTCTCTCTCTCTCTCTCTCTCTCTCTCTCTCTCTCTCTCTCTCTCTCTCTCTCTCTCTCTCGTTTTCTCTTTCTTTCTTTCATTTACATTTACATTTCGTCATTTAGCAACTTACAAGTTGTGTACAACAAGTCAGCAGGAAGGGTACAACTCTGGCAGCTAAGGGTAAGCAACATTGTTCGTCAAACAATGTTGAACTTGAGTGCTACAGTCTTGAGTGCATATTAGTAGGGTTGGGTACACTACTGACCAAATTATGTCGGCACTACCGAGTAGCAATTCACGTTAGATCAATCAGTGCCACATTTCGGTACCTACGACCCGCCCAGTTAGAAAATAATCCGAATTCCAATGACGCGCAACTGTCATTTCATTATAGACAGACCAGCACGGACCGTCAATGACATGCAATTGTCATTTCATAATAGACACAGACCAGCACGAGCAACGGGTCCAATGTGTCTAATATGCTTTGCATCCTCGCCATTCCTGTATGTCCACATTGTGGTAAAAACCTTAACTAACGCTAACCCTGGAAACGCTCACAGCGGCATGACTCCACGACACCAGTTTAAGTTTCAAGTTCCATTATTGAGGAAAGGGGGGGGGGGGGGGGTGAGCCTATATCCCTATATACATGATCATGCAACATAAAACATTTGTTGTAGGAACGGTTTGGGAGCAGGAGGTAGGGAGGGGTTTTCAAGTCAAGAGTTTTATTTGTCACGGCATACAAGCATACAGTGAAATGCGGGGGGTCTTGCCCGCAATGATTGTGCAATAATACAATAATGCAATAATACAATAATACAATAATACAATAATACAATAATAAGAATCCAATAGGATGAGAATAAGACATTTGTGCAATAATACAAGTGTAGCAGGGTGGATTATCCCTGCTTCGTGGGAACGGTTGCTGGCAGTCACAAGGTAGCTGGACACAGTAGAGCTCCGTCTGACTGCACCCTCGTCTTTGGGCCTGGAGCGTCAACCTGGGACCAGGTAGTGGGAGTGAATGGGGCCCGGGATTTACCAACCTGGTTTGGTGCTCTGGTCCTCCTCGCCTCTCTGGGGCGGTCAGCAGTACTCCCCAACTCGCTCTCACTTCCCTGCTTACCTCCTTGGGCCCTCCCACACCTAGTGACTGATATACCTAAATAGATTCGTACCTCCCGCAAGCAGTACCCTCCCTTGATGACCACTAGAAACCTTACAATGAAAAGGGGAGAGTGGGGTAGGAAGGGGTTGATTATGTTAACGTTACCCACACCAAAAGAGTTGTTAAACGGCTCATGGATAGACACGCACACAGAACTCCCATCTAATCCTTTAATGTTAATTCTACTGGTCAGTTACAATGATTTAATAATAGTGACCAAATGGACTGAAGTCCCACTATAGTTCCGTTTGTAACTCCATACCTCATAAACACGTATATTATACACCCACCTCTGGGTTAATATCAGGGATAATATACTTCAATGTGTTTGACTCATCGCCCACGTCTGGGTCTTCACCCTGTATAATAACTGACAGGCTTTAATTATACGGCAAGAATAATACCTCTCTAGGCTTTATTTATAATACACCAGGTCTGTAACCTCCCCACAGGAAAAGGGTTAATTAGATGGGAAAATATTATTAAACACAAACACGTTATCACACTCAAAGAAAATGAAAAGAAATCACAAGGTGGGCCCACAAATACCTAACCAAGTCCTATGCTAATGCCGGCATGTATTGTTAATGGGGTACCCCTAGAACTGTGGTTAGCAACGTTAGCTTCGCCCGCAGGCTGCACCACACTGTGTACTGTGTAATAGATCCGGAGCATTGATGCTCAATTGTACTCAACCCAAAATGGCGGCCGCACCACCACCGTCCGGGTGGCAAGATGGCGTCGAACGCTCTCGTCGCGGGTGCTAGCAGGCGGGGCTGGAGCAGGGGCAGTAGTGAGCTGAAAGCGTGTGCTGGGTGTTGGCGACCTCTGCCGGTCGGGACGATCTCCCGTGTTGGCCTGAAGTCAGCCGGTGCAGAACGGTTACAGCCGGTGCAGAGTCGACGGCGCGCATATATAAACTCGCCCTCACTCACACTGAAGCTACACTCTGGGTCCCAAACAGCCCACCTGCTACACGATTATACTGTGGCGCAACGTGGTTGACTATACCACCGGTCTTCTTCAGCGCCTCGCGCTAGGGTTGCACTGGAGTCGATATAGCCGTTAGCCGCACGCTAATTATACCGTCACACTGCTACTGTAACCCGTCAACTATGGACGTCAGTCCCGTGGCTCAGTCTCTCTTACTCACGCACTATCACGGATACTCCTATGATAACCCGTCGCTCGCTCCGGCGGGGCTCTCTGGGGGTTCTTTAACGGGGCTATTCCAAAGCACCTCCCGTTGCAGCTGCGACCGTTCACAGCAACATCCCAAACAGAAGAGGACTCGTCTCCCCTCTTCCGCCTCCATTTATTTCCTTCCCATCTCTCTCGGACACTCTCTGCCTGCCACCGCCCCCTGCTGGCACCGCCTGCTAGTCACACAGGGAAAAGGATGATGAATATGGTCCAGTAACCCTGTTCATAATCCATATTCCAGCGATAGAAGAAGGAGGAGCTTGCGTCATTGTTCGTGAGAATATCAATGGAAACTAGTCAACATGTCTTTGTGCACAAAGGGGAGATAAAAGGCAAGTCAGCACATCTGAATAATAGGCATTTTTCAGGTTGCTATACAAGTAATAAGAATAAGACATAACAGGTTTACATGAACATGAAGTTTACAAAAAGCATGGTAAGATATGCTATAGGTCATGCGATACACTGTTAGCTACGGATGAGGCACTGGGTCTTATATACACTACTATACAATGCTATACTATACAATCTACTGTTATACTATGTGTCCTTATTAGTTTTAGTTTGTGTGGTGTGATAACGATGTTGAAATTGAGAAGTTTAGACTTTAATTTAGTTTTACAACAGAATAATTTGATTTGATTTATGAAAGTACAGAAGAAAGGTACCGGCGAGTACCGGTATCGATTCCCATGCAGCCAGGTACCGGGGCAGTACCGGTACCAGTTCAAATGTGAACGGTACCCAACCCTACATATCAGTATAGACCTATTAGCATAGTAGGTAGTAATAGGCATTAGACCAAATGCCTAATGTTCTTTTCTTCTTCATTTCAGATAATTGATTGAAGTGTGTTTAGTCAGCAGTCGTTTGGTCTTTCTTTTCCTCCTCGTCGTTCTTTCCCAATGGGAATATATACGCACCCCCCCCCCCCCCCCCCCCTGCTCTATTTAAAACTATTTTATTTCTATCGACGCGACACATGTACCGTAACCTCTGATGTATGTGCATAATTTGTGTAGAAACATGCGGAGAAAGTTAATCAAACACACACGTCCAATCAGAACCATTTCTGTGAGCTTGATCTGTGCACTCTTTGTTTCTTCGCGGTAGAAAACTACAATGAATGTTCCATTTATTATTCCGTGTGGAAAGCCTTTGGTATGCATGATGAGCTCCGTCCACTTATCGTGCCCTATCATCTTGCAACTCCCCCTGGGGACCAAAGTTGATACATAATTTCAAGAGAGTGGAGTTCACTGGCACACCACATGCAGAACAGCGTGCACATACACACACACACACACACACTTGCACGCGCACACACGCGGACGGAAACACAGAGTGGGGTTCACAAGCGCACGTGTGTGCGCACAGACACACACTCACGGAAACACATATACGTACACAAACACATGGAAACACATATACATACACACAGGCACGGAAACACATATACACACACAAAAACACTTATATACACACACACAAAAACCTGCACTCATATACAGAAACACATACACATACATATGCACGTGCACGTGGGAACACATATACACACACACACGGAAACACACATACATACACACACACTCACACATGCGGTGACACACACATACACACAGGGGCGATAACCAGTCGTTTGGGATGCCTATTTTCAAACCCAATCTATTCTTTTGTTCTATTGAAAATATACATAATGCATAAGGCCAACTAAAGCTAATTAACTTTTACAGTGGCCTTTTATAGAATGAATGAATAAAATCAATAATAATGATAAATCTTTACTCACACGTCCTATTTAGGAGAGCTTCCCTTTAATGCTATGAGCCGGCACTTTTTGCATATACGGCTCGGAGCGATGCAAAGACACTTTTCTGGCTCTAATAGCGGGCCACGGCAGCGAGGGCGGCGGACTTGCTCCCCCCCCCCCCCCCCGGTTCCCGACGTAAGCACTTTTCATCTGGAGAATCGCCTAACGAAGCTTTTGTGTCGAGACGGGAGGAACTTCGACGATGAGGCAGAGGAGGACGAGGACACTTTAAATGCTACAGTGAAGTAACTCCTCAACCAAATAACGTCAGCGTCAGCGCGATGAAGAGGAACACCCCCTGAAACCCGTTCCAGAGAGAGAGAAAGAGAGAGAGAGAGAGGAGAGGCCAGAGCCGAAGCCCTCTCTGTCAGGGCAGAATAAAGGTGCTGCTTCATCAGCGTGTTCAGCCTGTTCTTTTCATTATCTGCTGTTGGCATCGAGGCGTGTTTACAAGACGGCGCTGTATTGTATTCCCTGATCTTATCTTTTGCCCCCCCTTTAATTTCCGCCTGGCAGCGTTTACCATAGAAACGCCTCGACGGCAATGAATGCAGTGCCTTCCTTCTTGACGAGCCCAGGAAAGAGCGAAATATCTGATGGGCTCAAAGGTGGTGCTCTCTTTTTCTTTTGCCATCCCGCTCTCTCTCTCTCTCATTCTTACTCTCTCTCTGTTAGGGATTGAATGCGACCCCAATTGCACGACACAGACAGGTAATCAGAGTTAGCCAAAACAAGGCATAATTTATTCACAACAAAAAAGCGGCACTGTCCCTTTAAGGGAGAACTCAAAATACACAGGTGAATCTTCTAGAGTCCATGACTAAAATGAAAGTTCTGGGTCTGGTCCTGTTCAGACTCACCAGAACACTTGCCGACGGGCAACACAGCAAACGGAGTCCATGAAAAAGGAGTGAGAACATAGGCATCCTCCCGTGTAAGCCTAGAGATCGATGACGATGCCTCACACCACCAAACACTGCCGACGTGCAACTCAGCAAACAGGACCCATGGAAAAGGAGTGAGATCATAGGAATCCTCTCGTGGAAACATTGAGAGCGATGACGATGTCTCACACCAGGAACGAGGCCCACGGAGAGAGAGTAGGGCAGTAGATGGCACGACGTCTCACCCAGAGACGCGGCGGTAGATGGTAGAAACGGAAGGCACGACGTCTCCCAGTGAGAACATAGGAAATCCTCCCGTGGGATTATAGAGAGCGAAGACGATGTCTCACCAGGAGCGCGGCGGTTGATGGTAGGATACAGAACGACCTGGCAATGAGTGGAAGGCAGTCGGCAGTATTTGTAGTCTCCCGATGAGCTAAATGCCAACCACTCTCAGGTGCACGAGGAAGACACTTCGGCACGCCCCCTCGTTGGGCAGCATGCAGTCCTACCCAGCCCTCACAGTACCCCCCCCTCCACGGGAGCCACCTGGCGATCAGCCAGGCCCACAGGGGTGGAAACCTTTCCTTTCAGAGAGCGGGGCAGGGGACCTGACAGAGCAACAAACAAAAAAAATGGAGCCCATGCTAGCAGGGGAAGCTACACATAAAGTGGGGCTAGCAGAGGGACAGGGTTAGCTGCCAGGGCATTACTAGCAACAGGGCCTATGCTAGCTGCAACACATACATCAGCATAGAGGCTGCGCTAGCTGCCGGAGCTAAGCTAGCAGACAGGCTGGACTAGCATGAGAACACATTGGGTTAGCTGCAGGGGCTAAAGGCCTCTACATGCTACAGCAACTTCAAAGCAACTTCAACACAACATCAGCGCGATTTCAGCGCGGTTGTTGTTTAGGGTCTTGTAGACTGTGTTGCGAGGATGCTGCGTACATGTCTCCAAAATCTAACCTAAACAACCGTTGCGTTGATATTGCGTAGCAGTGATTGGTTGGTTAGCGAATGGGGGCGGGGCTGTATAGAATAATATTGGTCTCGCAGAGAATGCCATCCGCCATTGTTGTAGATTAGCGTCACATAGCTGGCCTTTTTCTGAAAACCCAAGCACATATTGTTCCATAGCATACGCCTTCAGTTGATCATGACAAATCCTCTCTTACCTTGACGATTAAAAAGCCTCCATAATTTAGTAAATAAAGCTGTAGCCAGCCAGCTAGCATTGGTGCTATACAAAATGCTATCCACATTAGCTACATAGCTAACCAACTAAATACAATGGTATCCTGAGGTAACTTTAACGTTAAATACAACGTTTGCTAGTCGAAATGACTGGACACACACAGGGACAAGTTAAACATCAATCAATTAATTTATTCCAATAGGTAGTTTGAGCTGCATGTGAGCCGAGGTCCTCTCCATTGGAAACTAATGACGTTACGGTAACGTTAGCTCGAAAAGCACAGAAAGTTAAGCTGCTAGCAACAGACACTATAACACTTCCGGTCGGGGGATTTCAAAATAAAAGAGCGACGTCTAAAATCACCGGAAATACGTTTATTTTGTACATTATCTAATGTTAACACGAACCTAAACTAACTTTAGTTAAACTAACTTTGCGCGTCGATGTTGCAGAAGCATAAAGGCAGAGTGTCTAAAACACTGTTGCTTTGTCGATGTTGTGTTGCAGTTGCTTTGAAGTTTCTGTAGCATGCAGAGGCCTTAAGCTAGCAGACGGCTGGACTAGCTGAGGAAGCCGGTTAGCCGCAGGGGAAACTGACCATGCTAGCTGAAGGGGCAGTCCTAGCAGTGGGGAACAAGGGATTAGCCGACAGGGCGGCTCCAGGAAAACTGACCTTGCTAGCTGAAAGGGCAGTCCTAGCAGTGGGGAACAGGGTAGCTATCTGGGCATTGCTAGCTACAGGGCCTATACTAGCTGTAACGCTACATTAGCATAGAGGCTGCACTAGCTGCCGGAGCTAAGCTAGCAGACTGGCTGGACTAGCATGAGAACACATGGGGTTAGCTGCAGGGGCTAAGCTAGCAGACGGCTGGACTAGGTGAGGAAGCCGGTTAGCTGCAGGGGCTAAGCTAGCAGACGGCTGGACTAGCATGAGAACACATGGGGTTAGCTGCAGGGGCTAAGCTAGCAGACGGCTGGACTAGCTGAGGAAGCCGGTTAGCTGCAGGGGCTAAGCTAGCAGACGGCTGGATTAGCATGAGAACACATGGGGTTAGCTGCAGGGGCTAAGCTAGCAGACGGCTGGACTAGCTGAGGAAGCCGGTTAGCTGCAGGGGCTCTCTAATACACTGTCTGTGCCAGCTGGGGACGTCGACGTGGCCAGGTCGTAACTGTTAGGGTTTGTATTGCGACCCCAATTGCACGACACAGACAGGTAATCAGAGTTAGCCAAAACAAGGGCATAATTTATTCACAACAAAAAAGCGGCACTGTCCCTTTAAGGGAGAACTCAAAATACACAGGTGAATCTTCTAGAGTCCTGGGTCTGGTCCTGTTCAGACTCACCAGAACACTTGCCGACGGGCAACACAGCAAACGGAGTCCATGAAAAAGGAGTGAGAACATATAGGCATCCTCCCGTGGAAGCCTAGAGAGCGATGACGATGCCTCACACCACCGAACACTGCCGACGTGCAACTCAGCAAACGGGACCCACGGAAAAGGAGTGAGATCATAGGAATCCTCTCGTGGAAACATTGAGAGCGATGACGATGTCTCACACCAGGAACGAGGCCCACGGAGAGAGAGTAGGGCAGTAGATGGCACGACGTCTCACCCAGAGACGCGGCGGTAGATGGTAGCAACGGAAGGCACAACGTCTCCCAGTGAGAACATAGGAAATTCTCCCGTGGTATTATAGAGAGCGAAGACGATGTCTCACCAGGAGCGCGGCGGTTGATGGTAGGATACAGAACGACCTGGCAATGAGTGGAAGGCAGTCGGCAGTATTTGTAGTCTCCCGACGAGCTAAATGCCAACCACTCTCAGGTGCGCGAGGAAGAAACTTCAGCACGCCCCCTCGTTGGGCAGCATGCAGTCCTACCCAGCCCTCACACTATCTCTCTCTGATTGCCCGTCTCTTATAATCTCTCTCTAATTCTCTCTCTCTCTCTCTCTCATTGTCTAGCTCTAACTATCTCACTCAGATTGTCTCTTATACTCTCTCTTATTCTCTCTCTCTCTCATTATCTAGCTCTAACTATCTCACTCAGATTGTCTCTTATACTCTCTCTTATTCTCTCTCTCCCTCTCATTATCTATCTCTAACTATCTCACTTCGACTGTCTCCTACCGTCTCTCATTCTCACTCTCTCTCTCACATTGTCTATCTCTAACTCTCTCTGATTGCCTGTTGCTTATTCTCTCTCTCATTATCTCTCTCCCCTACTGCTCTTGCTTTCTCTATCTTTATCTCTCACTTGCCTGTCTCTTATACTCTCTCATTATCTATCTCGAACTATCTCCTTCTGACTGTCTGTCTCCTACAATCTCTCTCTCTCTTATTCTCCCTCTCTCCCTCTCACGTTGTCTATATCTAACTCTCTCTGATTGCCTGTTGCTTATTCTCTCTCATTATCTATCTCCCCTACTGTCTCTCTCTCTCTCTCGCTTTCTCTATCTTTATCTCTCTCTCTAATTGCCTGTCCCTTATACTCTCTCATTATCTATCTCGAACTATCTCATTCTCATTCTCATCTCAGTCAGTCTGTCTCCTACAATCTCTCTCTCTCTCTCTCTCTCTCTCTCTCATTCTTACTCTCTCTCTCTCTCTGATGGCCCGTCTCTTATAATCTCTCTCTAATTCTCTCTATCATTGTCTATCTCTAACTATCTCACACTGATTGTCTCTTATACTCTCTATTATTCTCTCTCTCCCTCTCCTTATCTATCTCGAACTATCTCCTTCTGACTGTCTGTCTCCTACAATCTCTCTCTCTCTTATTCTCCCTCTCTCCCTCTCACGTTGTCTATATCTAACTCTCTCTGATTGCCTGTTGCTTATTCTCTCTCATTATCTATCTCCCCTACTGTCTCTCTCTCTCTCTCTCGCTTTCTCTATCTTTATCTCTCTCTCTAATTGCCTGTCCCTTATACTCTCTCATTATCTATCTCGAACTATCTCATTCTCATTCTCATCTCAGTCAGTCTGTCTCCTACAATCTCTCTCTCTCTCTCTCTCTCTCTCTCTCTCTCATTCTTACTCTCTCTCTCTCTCTGATGGCCCGTCTCTTATAATCTCTCTCTAATTCTCTCTATCATTGTCTATCTCTAACTATCTCACACTGATTGTCTCTTATACTCTCTATTATTCTCTCTCTCCCTCTCCTTATCTATCTCTAACTATCTCACTTTGACTGTCTGTCTCCTACCGTCTCTCTCTCTCTTATTCTCTTTCTCTCTCTCTCACGTTGTCTATCTCTAACTCTCTCTGATTGCCTGTATCTCATACGCTCTTATCATCTCTCTCTCTCTCTCTCTCTCTCTCTCTCTCTCTCTCTCTCTCTCTCTCTCTCTCTCTCTCTTATTCTATAATAATAATAATAATAATAGATTTCATTTGTAATGCGCTTTACAGTTGCGGGGCAACTCTCAGAGCGCTACAGTTAAGGGACTTAAAAGCTAGCGAGAATAAAGGAAAGAAAGAATATAAAAATAGGCAAGACTAAAACATAAAATAGCAGAGAAACATAGAATAATAAAACTGATAAAATAAATTGGTAAAAGAACATAAAATGTGTGGAGCAAAAAAAAATGTGATAAAAGGTCAACAGAAAGGCTCTACTAAAAAGGTGGGTTTTGAGGCCTTTCTTAAAAACATCCACAGTCTGTGGTGCTCTCAGGTAGTCAGGGAGAGCATTCCACAGACTGGGAGCGGAGGAGCAAAAAGCCCGATCTCCCATAGTGCATAGATTTGTCCTTGGGCGCTGGAGGAGGTTTGCCTGGCCAGAGCGGAGATGTCGAGAGGAGGAGTGAGGGGTGATGAGTTCTTTGAGGTATAGGGGGGCGTTTCCGTAGAGGCATTTGTGGGTGAGCAGGGAGACTTTGAATTCAATCCTGAGTGAGACAGGGAGCCAGTGAAGGGACTTGAGGATGGGGGTGATGTGGTGGTATTTCCGCACTCTCATCAGGATCCTAGCAGCGCTGTTTTGGATACATTGTAGCCTTTGGATGTTCTTGCTAGGAATCCCGATGAGGAGTGCGTTGCAGTAATCCAGCCTGGAGGAAACAAAGGCGTGGATGAGCTTTTCGGCATCTGACAGCGTGAGTGAGGGGCGTAGTTTGGCGATGTTTCTAAGGTGGTAGAAAGAATTTTTGTATAGTTGATTTATGTGTGCCTCAAAGGTCAGGTGAGGGTCCATTTTTACCCCTAGGTTGGTTATTGTTGGTGACAGGGTGATGTTTTGGCCGGAAAAGGTGATGGTGGTGATGGTGGATGAACGAACCTGGTGTGGGGTGCCAATGATAATGGCTTCAGTTTTTGAACTGTTTAGCTGTAAAAAGTTGTGCTTCATCCATGCCTTGGTCTCCTCCAGGCATGTGGTCAGCGTGGAAGATGGCAGAACTGTGGATGGGGTGGGGTTTATTTTTAGGTATAGTTGGGTGTCATCAGCGTAGCAGTGGAATGATATTCCATGCCGGCTGATGACAGAGCCAAGGGGGAGCATGTAGAGGGTGAATAGGGTGGGGCCGAGGACTGATCCTTGTGGGACACCACAGGTGACATGATGGGTGTCAGACCCTGCCTCTCCCAAGGAGACATACTCCGTTCTTCCGGTGAGGTAGGATCTGAACCACTCAAGGACAGAGTCTGAAAGTCTGATGGTGGATTCTCACTCTCTCTCACGTTGTCTATCTGTAACTCTGTGTGATTGCCTGTTGCTTATGCTCTCTTATTCTCTCTCATTCTCTCTCTCCCCTACTCATTCTCTCTCTCCCCTACTCTCTCTCTCTCCCTCCCCTCTCCCCCCGTATTCACTAGAACCTCGAGAGCAACTGTTTCTCCCTCTCCTCTCTGAGGAAATACAGCCTCTGCGAAGGAATTCATTGAATTAGTTGTACAATTGATCCCTGGGAGGCCTGCTGGGTCTGAGCCAGGGCATGGAGTGGAGGGATGGAGAGAGGGATGGAGAGAGGGATGGAGGGGTCGGGTCGAACAGGGGTGTTGGGGTGGGGGACTGGGCACTGCGTCTGGGGAGCCCAATTGAAAATAATGCTGCAAAGTTTCAATTGAAATGATGATCCCATTGCGTCTGCCTCGCTCCTGCCATACTGATGCCCTGACGCTGTGAGTCGCCATCGTGTTTACCATCAAACAATGTCGAGATGAAACTAAAGATAGGTAGTCTGTGTTTTTCTTTTTCTTTTCATTTTTCTTTTCTTTATTTTACAGTAAAAGTAAAGAGCTGCTCCCAGCTGGTCTGACAAACTTGTCCCATAATGACACGTAATGAGGTTGAGATAAAAAAAGGTCAGGGACAGAGAATAGGTGATGATATGGTCACACAAATATGCACACATACACATACACATAGGCTACACATACACATACACATATATATACATACACGTACACATACATACACACTGACACAGACAGACCCATTCTTTCTCACACACACACACACACACACACACACACATACACACACACACACACACACACACACACACACACACACACACACACACACACACACACACACACACACACACTGACATTAATACTACAGTAATCACTGGCTGCAAACCGGCATAATAATCGTAATAATTAGGGATGTCCCGATCCGATCTCGGGATCGGGGGACGATCACATGATCTTCAGAAGATCGGGATCAGGAAGAAAAAATTGGGAGTAAAAAATTATCTAAAATAATTTTTAATTAGATATCATCATTCATTTATTTATTGTCGCACAGAGCAGAATAATTTGCCAGAACAAACGCATTTCCTTTGATTTACATCGTCGCACGACAGTGACGTATGCCGAAAATAGCAGACCTACAAGCTCACAACGCATCGCTCCCGCAACACCGGCAGGTTATGTCCACCTGATGACTCGGAGCAGCTAGACAAAATGTCAGAAGTTTGGAAGCATTTTAAAATTGAAACCGAAGCGAGTCCAATAGCCAGTTGCAATGTTTGCAAGGCGGACGTTTCGCGTCGAAGAAAGAACAGAGCTGCGTTCAACACGGCCAATCTAATACGCCACCTGAGAAACAGCCACAAACAACAACAAAGGAATGGGGGAGGCGGCTGGTGCTTTGCCAAACAGTTGTATTGATTGCAATGCCTCGCTTGCATGATCGTTCGCCTGGATAACGTCAACATTCGCTTTGTGAGGATTATCGTCGGCGTTTCAGACCAAAATGGAGCAAATCTTTACGTAAGTCGAACACTGTGAATGTATACTAATGTGCAAACAGATTGAAACTTTTAATATTTCTCGTATGAAGCACATTCTCAGGGGCTCAGGGTGAATGTAATGTGAGCCACCGCGCTCGAGGGGCTATTGAGGCAACAGAGGGGCTTGTCTCACTTCGCCAGTTTCTGACAAAAATGCGTAAAATCCGTTACTAATGTGAAAGATCGGATCAGGAAAGATCGGTATCGGCAGATACTCAAAATCACATGATCGGGATCATCCCTAGTAATAATCCACAGGCGGACACACTCCTGAAACCGGCCCTTTGACAGTTATACTGTACAATAGAGGAACAAATGACTGACCATCACAGTGAATGAGGCCGGTGATTATCTACCTGTTCCGTTTTGCACTGAATAATAACCGGGAGCCATTGATCTGGGTCAGGAACAGTTCATATTCGTCTCCTGGGTCGTCGCAGGTGTTCGTGTTCTTCGTCTTCAGGTCCACCCTGTCATCAAAGGGATATCAAATCAAATGTATTTGTGAGGCTCGACAACACACGTTAATGTCCCCATGGGCCGGAGGCGTGTATATTTTCCCCAACGGAGTTTCACTTCCGCGTTCGGTTTGCGCGATCTGATTGGCCACTGGCGTTTTTTCCCCTAACCTTAACCAACTAACCCTAACCCTAACCCTAACCTTAACCAACTAACCCTAACCCTAACCTTAACCCTAACCGTAACCAACTTCGAAAGAGAGCGACTTCGAAAGTCGCCAAGCTTAACCAGTTTGTTAGGAGTAACGCGATTGCCGCTGAGAGAAACGTCAGTGGCCAATCAGATCGTGCTAACCGAACGCGGAAGTGAAACTCCGTTGGGGAAAATATACAGGCGGGCCGGACACGGAAAAACTCACAAAAAACCTAGCAATAGGAAAAAACCACCACAGGCAATGTGGAGGGGAGAAACCTTAGAAGGGCCGTTCAAGGGTGGTAGTAGTGTTGCTATAAAACAGGTGAAACAGTTGGTAAGTATGTAATGTACATATGTGTAATGAAACACAAATAAGTATAGGCTACATGCAATAGCAACTGGGGTACATAAGAACATTTTGAAAGATTGAAAATAGAGCTGATGACGGATATGGACTCCAACACTTGTGATCCTGGCAAAAAGCACTTAAACATACTCAGGAGCAAACAGCTTCTAATAATAATAAGAAGAAGAATGAATTGCATTTATATAGAGCTTTTCTAGACACTCAAAGTGCTTTACAATGTAGGGTGGAAATAGTCTCCTTCACCACCACTGGTAGCACCCAACCTTGGGCTACACAGGCTCAATGGCTGCCATACACTGGCACCAGGCACACAACACAATGGCTGAACGGCTCAAGAGACAGGGATTGATATCAGCCAATTAAGGGGAAGGGATGATTAGGTGGCATTGATGTCAGAGACCTGATTGGGAATTTGGCCAGGAACGTCGGGGGAACCCACTACTCTTTACGATAGGCGTCCTGGGTTCGACCGAACTGACTAGTCCAGAGGACAGAGTGCCCTCTGCTGGACAACAACACCACTTTCCGACAGCAGCCTTGACCGGGGCTTGAACCGGTGATCTTCCGATCATGAGTCCGGAGCTCTACTCATGTAGCCATGTACTACATCAGGGGTCGGGAACCTATGGCTCGCGAGCCATATATGGCTCTTCTGGTGACAGCATATGGCTCCCAATTTTTTTTTTTTTAATACTTGTGATATTTCTTAATAATACTGTGTCATTTTAAAGTAAACAGAAATTAGTTTTGAAGATACAGCTAATAGTATCTGTAGCTGAAGATATAGCGAGCAGAGCTGGCGAGGGAACACAAGTGGACAGAAATAAAAAATCTTCAACCTGAAGACCAGCTGATTCTTAAAACTTGGAACGAGCTTCCTGTGACATACCACACAATGCAGCATGAGTATTGCCGTATTGACCATGTTTGGCTCTACATATGCATGTGGGCAGTCATTCTCGCATATGAGGAACATTAAGACCAGGGGAGGAAATTAGGCCACTTTACTCGCCAAATGCGAGTATTTTTTACGTTTGGCGAGTAATTCATGAAGAGCACTCGCCAGTCTGGCGAGTACTAGTCATTACAAAACAAAACAAAAAAATCATTCTGCAATCTGCTGATTCGCTCACTGGCACAAGCCGAACTCTGACTCCCCCCTTGATTCCTCCCATTTGCGCCTCAATCCAACCATAACCAATGAACATCATCGTTGTACAGATGCGCTCTAAGCTCCTCCAATGAACACTCATTTTCTAGAAGATGCCGCCCATCTAGGGGAAGTGGACAGATCACTGCGCGCGGACCTACAGACTCCTGCCACCGGCTTGACAACGTAGACAAAAACACATCAGTGGATGAAAATAATTGCATGTAGAGTCGTCGCTTTCGGATATCAGTGCGGTCTGACATGGGGGCGAACAACAGCACGCGACGCGTCTCCTTCGAGTCGGATGAGAATGACAAGTCAACCAGCATTAGCCGGCTAGCTACCTAGCATGTAACAAGCTACCATAACGCGCGTTCAACATAGTGGACTATACTGAGCGGCTTTGCTTAAATGCAGCCGAGTGACATTTTATTATTACCGGGTTTCCCCCCATATCACCACTCGCCCATATGCCCTTCACAACGGTGATGTTGTCATACTTGGCATTCAGAATACACCTGCTGAACCCCTAGCGTTGTCGATTCGGTTCCAATGTATTGTCATCTTACAGCACAAGTACAGTACAACCAGAATACATTTGGCATACAACCAGAGTGCAAATGTAACAAGTCAAGTTGTTTTATTTAGCTATTACATTACAGTGAAATGCTTGGTTCTTTCACTGCCCAACTCAGTCCAACCTAGACCAGTCCAACCTAGTCCAGTCCAGCCCAGCATCTTTCACTGCCTAGTTCAGCCCAACCCAGTCCAGAATAGTTCCCTCTTTCATGTTAATATGTGATATCCTAATATTTTGAAGAGTAGAGACAGTGTGATTAATACATGTTGTATGCTAATATTGTGAAGAGTAGAGACTGTTATTAATGTTTTATGCTAATAAATATTTTAAAGAGTAGAGACACGGTGTGATTTTTACTATGATTGAAAATCAATTTAGACAAAGACATACAAAGAAGTAATTATCACAATTAGCGATTTTTTTTGGCTGGTAAAAAATCAGTTTGTCTGGTAAAAAAAATCAGATACTCGCCAGTTGGCTGGTAAGCCAAAAAGTTAGTTTCCTCCCCTGATTAAGACCAACCTACGCTCACGTTTAACTGATGGAAGCCTCAACGCCTGCATGAAGCTCAACCTCACCACGTATGAACCAGATTACAAGGCCATCAGCAAAACCATGCAGCACCAGAAGTCGTGTCGTATATTTCTAAATGAAAACATGAATAAAGCAACTAAAAGTGTACAACATGATAAAGGAAATGCTGTTGGTAAACTGTAAAGGGGCGACCGGGGCTCCAGGAGAAATGGTGGCCGTTAGCACCAGGTCTAAAGATAAAACCCCCGTTCCGAACAGCACATTCTAAAGGGAAGTGGTCACCTCAAACAGACAAGGAAGGAGATCATTATCTTTGAAACAGGAACCAAACTCAAAATAACAGTTGAGATCAAAAGGTCATGTTTACCCTAAGTAAGGAATTTCAGGTTACGACATGGCAGATGGTCTAGTGGGAGACCAGTGTTCA
Organism: Notolepis coatsorum; assembly: GCF_963971535.1. Classification (NCBI taxonomy): domain Eukaryota; kingdom Metazoa; phylum Chordata; class Actinopteri; order Aulopiformes; family Paralepididae; genus Notolepis; species Notolepis coatsorum. Next base: position 49,712,881 of record NC_140165.1, read on the forward strand.
ATGCATCAAGGTTTAGCAAATCAGAAACGGAAGAAACAATAAGAAATGCAGTTGATTGGTAAATATCAGAGGTAAAGGGTTAGACCATTTGCAAAATGTGGTGAAATGACTAACAACTGTTTTCAGCCAAGGTTACCATTTAGTATTATAAAGGAAAGTGTCCATGTGTTTGGGTTCAAATAAAATGAGTTGATTTGCTAATTCTATAATGTAAAATAATGAAATAGGCTACATTGTATAAACTTAGTCACAATAAAGAATAAAAACTCTTAAATGCTAAAAAGATAAACAACTATAAAATATTGGTCATATGATTTAATCAGGAAATAAAGTGTTCTATTGAAGGACAGATATGGTTGGTTGTCTGGGCACTGTCTGAAAGTAGTCTGTTTCTTATCTAGACTATGTAAACATTTGTCACAAGCATGAGGATGTGTTACTCAGTGAAAAACGGATCCCCTCATCAAGTAATGATTAAAGTGTCAGCAGATCCAAACTGTGTAACATGTTGTCACAAGACCCAGCAGACAAGTTCCTGCTGGAATGTGGCCAAATAAGGAAGGCAGATAGTGGAAGTGACGTCACTAGACAGGCAGGCGAGAGGTTTTGTTCTTCCCTGTTTAAATAGGGCTGACGAGATGGAGACTAAACACAGACCCGGGGACACACCCGGAGAGAGGAGAGGAGACAGGAGAGAGGAGAGAATCCTGGGAGGCGATCCACACAGGACTTGAGAGCCGAGCCTGAAACAGACTCAGAGGACACACACCCGGTGACGGGAGCGAGGAGACCAGAAGGGAACCTGGGGACTGAGAGACAGACCTGGAGCGCTGAAAACCTCCACCGACCGAGGGAGACTCGCCAAGCCGGCTATTGGAGAGCCGATGACACAGAGAGCCATTGACACCAGATGGCAGAGCCGAGGTTCATAGCAGACTCCGCCGATACGAAATCAAGCGCTCCCTGCCTGATCGGCAAGGAACGACCAGCAAACCACGAAGAGAAGGGCTTGTTGGCATGGAAACCAAGACAACAACCAGAGAACCGCACAGGAGAAGAAAAACCCTGATCAGCCCTAGCTGATCCAAGAATGGACCAAACAGCCACATGAAAGAGACGATTAGATTGAACCAAAGAGACGATGTACTTGTTTTGATTCCTAAGCTGTGGTATTAATAAACACTGCAGCCCGTTGATTTGACCACCTCGTCAGTCTCCCCTTACTTGAACCGAACATCTGAAAATACCTAACCAATGCAGGAGAAGGGTAATATAGAAAACTATACGATCAATGAACTTAGATATAGAGATAAATGAAGAATAGAAAGTTACTTCAGTCGCATTAAAAGTAAGACATATTTAATTTATTATACGTTAAAAATACTATATGGCTCTCAATGAAATATATTTAGAAATATTTGGCTTTTATGGCTCTCCCAGTCAAAAAGGTTCCTGACCCCTGTACTACATCAACCCAAGAGACACTAATAAACTGAACAAACTGGTGAGGAAGGCTAGCTCCACGTGAGAGTCCAAGTGGTCAGTGGTTGCTGAGAGGAGGATGAGAAAAATGCTGGACACTATACTGGAACCTCCCCCCGACACACCACAATGTGTGGGCACGGACTGCTGCCAATTGCTGGGGAGCTAACGGCTGGTGAACTTGAGAACTGTGCGGACTATCTGACTCTTAATTATAAACATGGCATGGACTCTGGTTACTACATGATGGATCATGTATACTATCATCAGTATTACTACTGACTGATTGAATCCAGCCATTCCAATCTGCCATTCACTATCACCATAATTACTATGTTTTATGTTATATTATTGTCATCTCTTCTGTCTGTATCCCCCACCCCCACCCCTCCCCATGCTGCAACATCTGCATTTACGCAAGGGGATCAATAAAGGAACTGTGGCACATTTATTTCATGGCTTGTTCAGAATGAAGAGTGGCCCCATTACTTTTACATTAGATGTGTGGCTAACGAGGTGCGAGTATCCAATATGAAGACCAGCATGGATTGCGCTGAGAAAGGACTCCACCAATCAATAACACCATTGGTAAGTAGATAGTACTATTTCTTTATGTATTTCTTTATTTCAGATCCCCATTAGTCACTGCCTCAGCAGCGACTATTCTTCCTGGGGTCTGGATACAAACATAAAAATCAAACAAGAATTAAACTGAAAAAAAGGACTCTACTGATCAACAACATCATAAGTAGGGGTGTAACGGTACACAGAAGCCACGGTTCGGTACGTACCTTGGTTTTGGGATCACAGGTTAGTACGAGTTCGGTACAACAGGAAAAAAATATTTCTAATATTTTATAATTAATTATTTTTAATTAATTATTATAATTAAATATAATTATCTTTTTATTAAGTTATACTTAGTTCCACCTAGGCTTGCCACGGTAGTCAGTGATACCGGTGTCATTCTGTGTTCAGGCATCCACTGTAGATTTAACTTCACGTGAAGCAGGGAAAGAAGACTCTAGAGAAGAGATGACATGTTACACAACAATGGCAGAGGATTTATCAACTGCTCCTCTCGACTGGAGAGGAGCTGAGAAAAAGTATGTTTTTTTCTTTCTTTCTTCGGATCAGCTGTGAGTGAAAGTCGCACGGAAGAAAGTTGGTGTGTGGGGGTGTGTTATTTCGCAAGAAAATTATTAACATTTTCAGTAATGACCCTGCTGCGTTACAAACATATATTATATATTATATATATAAGGGATGAATTTGGAGTATTGAATAAAATTCTGCACATAAAAAAAAGTTCTGCAAGTGCGTTCCGTTAACGTACCGTTGCATTCATTCGGTACACAATGCGTACAGAACCAAAGGTCCAGTGCTGAAACGGTTCGGTACGGATACGCGTGCCGTTACACCCCTATTGGTAACTATTTTAATGTTTTAAATATTGGGGAATTTTCAACCGCAATATGCACGTCTGTAAATTGGCTATTGTTACACTCTCTGTGAGAAATTCATCGGCTTACACTCATTATAAAACCCTCCTTGGTCTGACCCTCCTTATTTGATACACATGTTAAACGACTTATTATTTTGTTATCTCGATATAATAAAGTCTGTTTTCTCGCGATAACAAAGATTGTTGACTGTTCAGTACAGCAACAGACAGCCAGTGGCAGCTCTTGAAGGCTGGAATCAGGACGGCGTGATCACATCAACCATCTCGCAATCATCTCCAAGTTCTGCACATGGTTCTGGATCCCACCAAAACAAAAGTCTTCTGTTATAATGAGATAATAAAATAAATGAATCCATTATAACGAGAAAACAGACTTTGTTATATCGAGATAATGAAATAATAAGTCGCTATCACGAGAAAACGGACTTTGTTATATCGAGATAACGAAATAATAAGTCGTTATCACAAGAAAACAGACTTTGCTATATCGAGATAATGAAATAATAATTCGTTATCACGAGAAAACAGACTTTGCTATATCGAGATAATGAAATAATAAGTCGTTATCATGAGAAAACAGACTTTGCTATATCAAGATAATTAAATAATAAGTCGTTATCACAAGAAAACAGACTTTGTTATATTGAGATAATAAAATAATAAATAAAGATGTGGTCGTTCTCGGCTTCCGTACAGACCTGCAACTGTCACCCAGCCTTTTAACTGTCATTTGTCTGTTCTGCTTCATGTATCACATACCGTGTAATTTTATTTGGTTGTTTGTTTGATTGGTGTGTGTTTTAATTATCTCCCTTACCTCTGTGATGTTTGTATCGTCTGTCTCTTTAAAAAATATATATTACCCTTCAAGAGGCCTTTTTGTCCTCTAGCCAGGTCATCATTGTAAATGATAATTTGTTCTTAATTGACCTGCCTGGTTAAATAAAGGTTAAATAAAATATGTGGTCAATTGTGGAGAGAAAAACAACACATGTTTGTGCAGACAAAGTGGGAAGTGCTTTGTTTCCCAGAGCAATGACCACAAACGCTGGTTAACATTTTGAGGCATGAGATTTTCCCGAACGCTCTCTCAGAACACTATTCTCCACAGCTTTCAAACAGCCGGAAGCCATTGTTCAGAACATCACCGCTCCATTCTCACAGTCCTAATCGCACACATGGGATCGCACACCTGAAAGGGTGTGAAGAGAAAGGAAATAAATAAGTAAACCAATAGCAAAAAGATGAAAGCGCAAATAAATAAATAGATGGACAACATTGGACAACAATGACGGCCTTTTGAACTCCAGAATTTAACACGTCTCCCCTCCAACACTCTGTCCATTATACGGTGACTCGGAATGTCTCTGGAGGCGGATAAAGATGAAAAGATGTAGCCTGTTTTTCCTATATTCAACCCTCTTCTAAAGATAATAACAAGGTTGTTGTGAGGAGGAAGGTTGCGCAGATGAAAGAGCCGTCTTCAAGCCCTCACCACCAATCAGCCGGAACGGAACAGGCAGGTTCTGCAATGGAAAGTTCTAAGGAGCTGGAAAACTCCCAGTGGTCTCCTATACGTTTGGTGAAGAACCAAAGGCGTAGGCCGACGGCAAATCCCCCAAATGTCTGGTGCATAACACTGCCGTTGGGTAAATACCCCCTGCCCGGCGAAAGGCCAGTTGCTCAAGGAGTCAGTCAAACGCTGAGGTTTTGTATCACCGTGAGTCCCGGAAAGGGGTTTCGTCAGGGATCGGTGAAGCAATGGTGGAGAGACCGTCTAAGCTTTGAATTAAAGTAGGAAAATGTCTTGACCGACATCGGAGTGGTTTTCACACTAAGGTTAGCATTTCGGTCAGAAAAGTGTTTTATGTTTTCTTATATATCCAGTTCAGAGTCGCTGATGCTTTTGCGAGACAGTACCCCCTAATAGGCAAAACAAATATTTGAATAGATATCACTATGAAACTTTCCCAGTTTGTAATGTACATAAAAACTAAGAAAAAATGTATTGCAAGTTTCTGAATTGTATGTGTATATATGCAAATGAGGCACTTCCTCATTAAATATGTGCACATTTGCGTAATCATTCACATTTACATTTAGTCATTTAGCTGACGCTTTTATCCAAAGCGACTTACAAGTTCTGTACGACAAGTCATCAGGAAAGTCAAGTCAAGTCAAGTCAAGAGTTTTAATTGTCACGGCATACAGGTATACAATGAAATGCGGCTGGTCTTGCCCGCGACGATGTGCAATACAGTGGTACAACATATAATAGAATCCAATAAAATACAGTGGTACAACATATTAATAGAATCCAATAAAACAGTGCAATAAACAGGTACATGGTGTGCCATCTCGGTATCTGTACATTAGTATTTACAGAGCATATAGGACATGCTAGGTAGCTTTAGTAGTGCAATACACTGTTCCTGATGCTATACTACTTTAAGTGGCCTTTCCTCTGGCCATAAGTGTGCGTGTGTGCGGCATGAGTGTTAAAGTGGCTGCTAGTGTGTGAGCGTGCTCAGCGTGCGTGTCGTGTATGTGCTTGTGTGTGGATAGTTCAGTTTCTGTGTCTCTCAATGTTCATTGTTCAAGGCTCTGATGGCCTGGGGGAAGAAGCTTAGCCTAAGCCTCTCCGTCCTAGTAGCTGGAGTTCGCAGGCGTCTGCCTGACCTCAGCAGCTGGAACAGGCTGTTATTGGGGTGGTGGGGGTCTTTCATTATCCTGCAGGCTCTGGATTTGCACCTCTTGTTGTATAGAGCCTGCAGGGGAGGTAGCGCAATACCCGTGGTACGCTCGGCTGAGCGCACCACACTCTGTAGGGCCTTCTTGTCCTGTGCCGTGCTGTTCCCATACCAGGCAGTGATGTTTCCGGTCAAGATGCTCTCTACAGCTCCTGAGTAGAAGGACTGGAGTATCTTCCCCGATACTCTGAACTTCCTTAACTGTCTCAGGTGGTAGAGGCGCTGCTTCGCTTTCTTTACTACTGTGTTTATGTGTGTTGACCATGTCAGGTCCTCTGAGATGTGGACCCCCAGGTACTTGAAGCTGCTCACCCTGTCCACGGTAGCCCCGTTAATCGTCAGTGGTGTGTGTGTCTCCTGCTGTCCTCTCCTATAATCCACGATCAGCTCCTTGGTTTTACCAATGTTCAGGAGCAGGCTGTTGTCCTGGAAGGGTACAACTCTATCAGTTGAGTAACAATGTTCATCAAAGTGTTGCATGTTACAGTGTAGGTTAGTTAGGGTTAGAGTTCTTTTTTTTATTATTATTTCAGATAATGGTTAAAGAAGTGCATCTTAAGTCGACGGCGGAAGATTGGACGGGTTTCGGCTGTCCTAACTGCGGTGGGTAGTTCATTCCACCATTGTGGGGCAAGGACTGAGAATAGGCGGCATCTCTTTGATGACCCTCCCGGGGCTTGGATAGGAGTAGGTCTGAGGCGGCCAGAAGATGCAGAGCGTAGGGGTCTTGAGGGTGTATAGTTAGAGACCATTGACCGGAGGTAGGCAGGAGCGGTTCCCTTTGCCGCACGGTATGCTAGGTCGAGGGCCTTGAAGCGGATACATGCAGCAATGGGCAGCCAGTGCAGGTCCCTAAGAAGTGGGGTGACATGGGCCGACTTCGGTAGGTTTGAGATCAGGCGGGCCGCTGCGTTCTGAATGAGTTGAAGAGGCTTGGTGGCAGTGGCCGGGAGGCCAGCGAGCAGTGCGTTGCAGTAGTCGAGGCGGGAGATGACTGTTGATTGGACGAGGAGTTGGGTGGCTTCTTTTGTCAGGAAGGGGTGAATCCTTCTGACGTTGCTTAGGAGGAATCTGCAGGTTCTGGTTGTCGCTGCGATGTGAGCAGAGAAGTTCAACTGGTCGTCGAGGACAACACCAAGGTTCTTGGCGGTTGGGGGACGCGGTCACAGCTGCATTCTAGACTGTGATGGAAAGGTCGGTCAGGGGGGAGGATTTGGCCGGCAGGTGGAGCAATTCTGTTTTGCTTAGGTTTAGTTTGAGGTGGTTGGTCGTCATCCAGGCGGAGATGTCGGACAGACAGGCCGAGATCCTCTCAGAGACGTGGATATCTGAGGGAGGGAAGGAGAGGAAGAGTTGAGTATCATTGGCATAACAATGATACGAGAAGCTATGAGACGTGATAATGTTACCCAGTGATTTAGTGTAGAGGGAGAAGAGAAGGGATCCTAGGACCGAGCCCTGGGGGACACCTGTCCGCAGGGGGCGGGTGGCCGACAGGGTCCCTCTCCATGACACTTGGTAGGAGCGGTCATTGAGGTATGATGTCAGCCATGTCAGCGCAGATCCAGCCACTCCCATTCCTGCGAGGGCCGCGAGGAGGATCTGATGGTTGACTGTGTCGAAGGCTGCAGATAGATCTAGGAGAATCAGGACAGAGGAGAGGCCTTTCGCTTTTGCTAAGTGAAGTGCCTCTGTGACCGCAATGAGGGCCGTTTTTGTGGAGTGGCCAGTCCGGAAGCCAGACTGATTAGGGTCTAGGAGGTAATTCTGTAAGAGATAAGCAGTAAGTTGGTTGGATACAGCATGTTCAAGTGTTTTAGAGAGGAAGGAGAGAAGAGAGACAGGACGCTAGTTGCCTATGACGGTGGGGTTCAGGGTTTTTTTTTTATGAGGGGCGTGACTCTGGCTTGTTTTAGGGAGGTGGGGACCACCCCCGAGTTGAGTGAGGAGTTGATGGTTGCAGTTAGGAATGGGAGGATGTCTGGTGCTATGGTCTGGAGGAGTGGGGAGGGTAGCTGGTCCTGCTGGCATGTAGTCGGACGGTTCGACGTTACCAGTGTCAGGGTCTCGGCTTCTGTAATGGGAGGTTAGTGGTTAGTGGAAGGGTAAAAAACAACAAGACGTATGTGTTTAAAAAAAAAAATCTAGTATGGTTGTGAAATTGGTATTCAATTGTGGTATTAAAAAAGTCTTAGATAGTCTTACATTTAACTGGTTGAAACCTGCAGATACCTTATTATAAGCACACGGTTGCTGTAAAGAAATAGAACAAGGGGTTTGGTGTTTTTCATAAAACAAATTACAGACTTCAAAGGTTAATATATCCCTTTCTAGATACAGATACATAAACCAGCAAGCTGTCTTGTTGCCTAGAGACACTGAGTAAATACCAGGGAGTGTTACATTTAGTATTTTAATCGTGCCCAGCGGAGCATCAGGTATTGGCTGGCCCTTCAGTGAACTAGGTGCCTGTAACATGGTGTTTCCAAAAAAACATCAATGAGGATTCAGGATAGGGCTGTCATAAATACTTTGAAGCTTCGTTCGATGGGCATGGGATTAGAATATTAATTTGCTTAGATTTTTCAGGTCTGGTCAATTTGAGCATAGTGTTATTCACAGTCAAAGATAAAAAAAATGTAATTGATATTCTCATTTGGTTCATTACAATTTACTCAAGCCTAGTAACAGACACAGTATTTCTGACACTGGGAATACATTCCCTGAGATCCATAGATGTCCCTAGAATCAGATACCAAGAACATGCAAATGGACCATATAAAAAAAAGTCTGTAAATGTGTATTCTACGTTCTTATGGAATGAATGAGATAAAAAAAAAAACGTATTAACACAATGGCACCCAACCACGGATAAATCCGTGTTTCGAATCCAACGGTAGAGGACCGACCATGGACATGTCTGTGGCAAGGTTGTTTTGGCTTTTATTCCATTTTAATAACCTATTCAAGGTCGCCGAGCCGCACTGCAGATGTACCCTACTCTTTGAATTCGAAAAAGTGCATTACCGGCCAGATCCTCTTAGGGGCGCTATCTCGATAATGCAGTGTTCCCTGTGGCAGAAGTTGTCTTTTTTTTTCTGGATTTCCAATGTAGTTTTCTACTGACCTGAAGCGATCCCTATAGCCTGTTGCACGGAATACGTTTTGGGATGCAGATTTCAGTGTGCAGTAAAGGAATATATCATCAGCCAATGGACATATCGATCTATCAGAAGGCGATCGATAACTGGGAAATGCTCTGGGGGATCCAACCGGCGCACGGTAAGATCTTTTTCACGTAAATTACACGCTGATCACGCATTGTTTTGATAGCCATCCACCCGATCAACGATGAGGCTAATGAGGCTAACACGGTTATTGGTAATCAATAATCAGAAACGACATCCCCCGCCCCCCCCCCCCCCTTCATGCATTCGTGGTGGACCATCATACCGATCATATGCAGTTTGCATTTTAGCTTTAGCTTCTGTATATCCGAAATGCCATTGGATTTAACGTTAGTAGCTTAGCGGCCTGTATCTCGCCTTCCAGGAAATATCCTAGCCGAAATTAAATATTTCTTTAAGCCATTTTGAAGGGACGGTTTATGGTCTCAATTGACAATGAGAATGGAGTAATGGACAGATAGCAATACTATAAAGTATAGATTTAGCTCTACAAACAGCCCCACGGACTGTGCAAGTCTATTATGATATGCTGGCCGTCTACAGTAATTTTAGACGGAAAGTGTTAAAAAAATTAAATAAAAAATGTTGTAATAAATGTTGAGTTAATTTTCATAACGCGATCATTTGTTGTGTAATTAATTAATCTAACGCGATAAACTGACAGCCCTAATATATATATATATATATATATATATATATATAATAGCAATAGATCTAAATAACACGTTGATTGTCAGTGTGTTGCTTCCAGTCAACATGCACGAAACGAACTTTTTTCATACATACATTTCCGCTTTATACCGTGATGAATATGAATATATTTCTAGAGCGTTGTCTAATCTCAATCAACTCCAGCAAATCAAGCTTAAATGTATTTCCTTAGAAATCGTGCCATTTGTCGCTTGATTTATGAATCTTTTCAAATAAATGCTAGATTATCGATATTATATGCGTCATCATGCGCAAACAGAAGAGGGTCTGAAAAATCGCTTCTCCGTACTTTGGTCAGCGGGAACCTCACACACACACAAATGCGCGCTCCGATGGCGGTGAAAGAAACATCGGATTAACCCAAGATTCGTAACATAAAGTCCTTACCTCACATCTGATGTAGTGCAAAAAGATTAATCCAATTCCTGATCGCCATTCCAAATATTGATAGCGTTTTTTGATCCAACGTTATATGTCCAAAACACATAATCCACGCTGCTCCGAGTGTCCCCAGTCCATCTGTTATAACGATACTGCATGCCCGAGAAGTAAAACCTGGACCGGACTTCTTGGATCGATGCACAGCCCCAGCCAGAGGGATTCCAATGATGTGCAATACCACCCGGGGGACGTTAGGTGGCGGTATTTGCCCTTTGCGAGCTCAGACCCATTCCCAATTATAACGTCAGGCTGGATGGATGAAAAATGAATGGATATAGCTAATAAAAGTAATATCGATTAAAACCCGAGATATCTCGGGTCTTGGCACCCAGCGCATGGCGAGTTAACCAGAGATATCTCGGGGTTGGCCTGGAATGTGTTAAAACAACTCATAGCCTACCCTATCAGCTATATTAAAACAACTCATAGCCTACCCTATCGGCTATATTAAAACAACTCATACCAGCTGATGTATACAAACCCATATGAAGCTAAGAAACTGAACAGGGCCCAGTACCAGTACTGTAGTATCGAAAACAGTATCAAATATCGATATCTCTCAAGGTATTGTATGGACAGTTAGACATTCCAGCATGGTGACAACACTAATCCAGAGTAGTGTTTGTTGAAGAGAGCTACTAGAGCTGCAAAGGCATTTGTTCACCCTTCCAGCTTTTGGCACAAGCCCAGATCCAGAGTCATGCTAAATCAAGTCATCAATGAATCTGAAAAGTAAATTACAGCACTGTCCAAGGGCAGACCAATGAGACATGTGCATCATTTCACATGGTCTACAGATTTGCATATCCGTCCCAGCATTCGAGTCATGAATCAGGCTTGGTTCTTGTCCCCAAGTCAAGCGCTTAGGGTCATTCTTGTACTCGGTTAAAACTGCTCTGTGTCGACTTGTGTGTATGTTTTTCACATCCCTTCATTGTTAACACTTTGGATGCCACGCCCGAGATTTCTCGGGTTTACCCCCCGACCGTTCAATGCCCATCACGAGATTTCTCGGTTTACATTTTTTTTTTTTTTTTAATTAGCGATCTGAAATCATATTGCATCAAGCGAGCCTACCGTTGGAGATCCAGGCACCGCCGGCACTCAGATGTGAAAAAAGCGCCCCCTATCGTCTCCCAGATGGTAAATCACCCTTTTGGATTGGACTCAATGAAAGTGAATGAGAGAACGGATTTCTGACTCCACATTTTACTTCTCACTGATGTAACCGGGGTCTACCAGAGTTCATTCTGGAACCTTGGTGCCACGGCGAATATGTGTTCTACTGTACACACGGTGGATCAATACAATTATCGATTTTTTCGAATGGCGATCGGAAATTGGAATAAACCATTTGGATACCATCTGACCTCAGGTAAGGAATCTATGTTATCAGTCTTAGGATAATCAGACTCGTTTTCACAGAGATATAAGCGTTTCCACTATATGTGATATAGCTGTTTTGACTGTAAAAGCCATCAGGAAATAAGAGCAGCGATTATCAGCGCGCGGCACGAGCGTGCGTGCGCACACATATACTATCGATCATCTAGCATTTATTTGAAAACGATTCATAAATAGGCCGACAAATGACAACGTTCTGGAATATTCCAGTAAAAGACGATTATCATCATAGGGTTGTTTTTTCCGCGAAAACGAGTGATTTTCAAAATGCTATCAAACGGAAATGAAGCGATAAAAAAACAATCTGCCATGACAATGTTGACTGGAACATGAGTCTTTGATAAGCGACGGGCAGATTAGACACATAGCCATAATTTAAAACATAGATTAGGCGATATTAAGTTAACATTGGAGTGGGTTTGGGCATCAAGGGGGTAAAAAGGAAAACACGGCGTGGCATCCAAAGTGTTAAAGGGGACGTATTTTGAGTTTCTTGAATGTGTGGAACATGTTTGTTAAAAGGTGCTATAGATAACATTCAGCCACTAGATGTCGCACTAGAGCACCAGCACGTCATGTATCCAATCAGGTGCATTCCACGTGGCAAAATGGGAAGTAGCCCCCGCCCCCCCCCCCCAACACGATGACCTTTTATTTGATCCCCATGAGTAGCATAGATGTTTGGCAAGGGGGTTGAGTTTCTTAATTGAGCGTTTATCCTTATCATTAACACATTAATTGCAATGACCTGTGTGTTCTCGTCGTTTGCAGAACTATCAAAAAAATTTGGTCTCCCAAATTCCCACCTTTTCCGTTTTTTTCAGATCAGGCATTTTGTTCAGAACCAATTCCCACAATTCCCTGGCCGTCCTCCAGACTCTAGGACTGACCCTCTCCTATCGCTCGGTACCGGGCAGAAAGGGCTCGTCTCAATTTTATATGATAAAATATTTTGGATGAACCCAACTTGCTTAGACTCCCTAAAAGCCAAATGGGACGAAGATCTGGGAATTATCATTACAGATGAACAATGGGATCATATATTAGACCTTGTACACACTTCCTCTATATGTGCAAGACAGTTTGCTGCAGTGTAGGATCCTGCATAGGGTTCACTACACCAATGCGAGGTTAGCAAAGATATACCCGGATAGAACGGATGCGTGTAATAGATGTAAACAATCTCCAGCCGATTATATGCACATGTTTTGGACGTGCCCCAAACTCACAGAGTTTTGGACTGCAATATTTGATACACTAAGTAGGGTCTTGGGCGTGACGTTAGACCCTGATCCACTCACTGCCTTTTTCGGTATCCCGAATACTCCTACGATCGCATCTAGGGCTGCAAAACGAGTTGTGGCGTTCACTACCCTCCTCGCTAGGAGACTTATTCTCTTTAAATGGATACACCCTTCCCCACCTACTCACAACAGATGGATACATGAGATACTACATTGCGTTAAGCTTGAGCGAATCAGATTCTCCCTAAAGGGCTCCCTTGAAACATTCCATGTGACCTGGCAACCATTTCTGCAACACATCGATACCCTGACTATCAATGAAGAGACTTAGAAATGATAAGGCTTTACACCTCTAACTGCACTTCCTTATCTTTTATTATTATTTTATTCCTATTTTCTAATCCCCCCTTTATCTAAATGTTAGTGCATAATACAGATGGGTCTGATTGATATTATTATTGTTTTTTGTTTTTCTTTCCCAGTAGTATCTATGCTGTATGTTTGGATGTTTTGCAGATGTGTTTTCAACAACTCCGGTGTGGGGGGGATGGGGTGGGTATGAGGGAGGGGAAGGGGAAATGAAAGGGGAAGAAAAGAAAAAAAGATGGAAAATGAATGATGTTGTTGTCAATTGTAATTGTACAAATTACTTTTCCTGCAATAAAGAAATTTATAAAAAAAACACATTAATTGTTGCAAGAATCAATATGCTTTCTGCGTTTATTGCGTCATACAAACGGAAAATGGATCTAGCAGATCGACGTCAAATAATTGACTTTTTTGACAACTGTGATCTTTTCAAGAGGAATACAACTGTTAATTTCTGATGACCATCAGTGGAATCAGATTTCCACGTCACTGTTACTCTTTTTTATTGTTTATTGTTTATTGTTATTTGCACTTATAAACATACATTCTGGAATAAAATAAGTAAAAGAAGAACAGTTAAAATGTGCAGGAAAGGTAAAAAAACCCAATGGCTTATAACCGACCTCCCCTCTTAAACCTATATAGGATAACTACACAAAAGATACCCCCCCCACATTATGCACAAACACACATGCGCATATCCCTCTCTCATACACACAGATACATACAATACAGCATTATATAACAATCATAATGGTGGGGGGGGGGGGAAAGACCACTCAAATTCACATGGATACTACAGACTACGGGAGCTGTAGTTCTTTTTTAAGCTTACTTTTAAATATATTTAAAGTGGAACATTCCACATCACTGCACCTTGATAAACAAATGAGAATTTGGCAACAGAGGTCCTACAGAAAGGAATGCATAAGTCTTTATTTCTTCGTGTGAAATGTGCATGATAATGAGAATTAAACTCAAAAAATTACTTTGAAAAAAATTTGGCAAAGATAAAGGAAGACCAATCACTTTGTACATAAGAACCCCTGTTTGGTACTTGTTGACCTCATAAATTGTGAGTAGTTGCAGTTGTTTAAATAATGGTTTGGTTGGGGCTAAATAAGAAGAGTTGGTTGCAATTCTTACAAAGGATTTCTGAGCTCTATGGATTGTTTGTAAGTAAGATGGGTAAGTGCTAGCCCAAATTATATTGCAGTAAGATATGTGAGGATAAATTAAACTGTAATACAAAGTTAGTAATGTGTTCTTTTTTAATTGGTTTTTAACCCTTTTTATAATGCCCAACGATTTTGAAACCTTCTTGCAAACAATTTCACAGTGATTCTTAAAGCAGCTTCTCATCGATATTGACACCTAAAAATTTCACTGATGAAACTTGTGCAAGTTCATTGTTATTGATACAAATCTTGGTTCCGTCTGAAATGTTTTTTTTCTTATTTCAAAAAATAATGAAGTTAGATTTTTCTCACCTCCGTTTCTAAACCAAAACTGAACAGAGGAAACTGATCAGAGGACAAAACACCATCTAAGGCCATGGTTAGACTAGTGTATTTGTGGCGTTTTTTTTTATACGTTTTTGAATACGTTTCATGTCCCTATTACACAGAAATGCGTTTTTTGGCGGTTTTTTTTGGATACGGCTGAAACGCTAAATTGTGTTTGCGTTTTGGAGAAACGCTAAAATATACGCGCCGACAACAGCGTGTAGTCTGCACGGAGCCGTTGTTTTGCGAAAACGCCCATGCGCAGTAGATACCATCTGCGTGCCCTTCCGGTGACACTGTCCCAAACCAAATAGCTGCAGCTACTATGTGTTGTCAAGTTATTGTTATAAGGACCCCAGTCCAAGCTACAACAGTCTGCATTCCCTTAACAATTGTTTGTATTGAGCCGTATTGTATTGTACCCATATGCAATATGTTAAATAAAGTTTACATCCATTCATTCTGCTAGCATTACCGATTGGCACTGCCACTGGATAACATGAGCTAGTGTTAGCCATCAAACCCTGTTAGCTCAAAGCTCCTCTTTCAACTTAACAAGCATTAAACAAAATGGCCCAGTCATCTATTCACCTTTGTTTAATACACACAGCGTTGTCTCTAATGTTATCTAACCACTGATAGCTCCCGATATCATCAGTTTGGTGCTGGCTAAGTAGCGTGAGCTAACGTTAGCTTCTAGCCACAATGCTATACTGTTATAATGGCAAATTCCATTGACGTTAGCATGCAGCTAACAATGCTACCGATCTTTTTTTAGACTAAACTATCCGCTCTTGGTGGTCACTTGTGTTGATGTTAGTTTTGTTTCATCAACAAATGACAGGCAGAACACACAGTGAATGTATCCGTTTTGTTTATTGCACTTTTATTAGGCTTTGCTGAAAAAGAATTGCTGCATTGAGTAAATAGGCAAGATGGTGGCGCCCATAGGCGTCTGCCTTGTTGACATTTTCTTTGCTGGAGCTTCCAGGAAGTGTATTGGCACATTCAAGTTCTGATTGGTTGAAATTGCCTTCATGTTCGCCACCTACTGCCACCTACTGCTTTGGCAGTGTACTACATCAGTGTGCTCAGGTGACAAAAAAAAAAAAAAAAAACGAAAGTGTGACTCGAGGCGCAGGACGTCGCGGCGAAACGCGTATGACAATGATAGGAAAATGAAACGAAAGGTGTAACCGCAGCCTATACCTCTGCTGAAGCCCTTTACTTCCCTGTTCATTCTGGAAATGAAAATGCTCAGCCGTGCGCAGATCTGCCCCGACGAGGTTGTACAGAACATCAGAAATGACTTGTGAGGCGATTCCCTTGTAGCTTTAACACGCTTTATTGATTTCAAGCACATGGACAGATGAACGAGACGGTCAGGACATTGAGCTCATGCTAGATACAGGTTCAGCTGTGTCTATTTTGCCCAGAGCGAGTTACATGCAATTATTCCCTAATGCATCTCTTACAACACCAAAGCTAAGTCTAGTCAGCTACGGAGGTAATGCAATCCCCGTTCATGGATGCTTGAAGGCTAGTGTAGCTTTTGGTGACCGCTGCACTGACGCAGAAATTTACATTGTGCAGAATGGGTCTCCAGTGTTAGGGAGGGACCTGTTTACTGCGTTACAGATGCAGATACTAGACGGCAAGGTCACGTCAGCTCAGTACAACCAGACAAATTCAGTTGCGACCAGTGTTGAGAAAAATACACTTGGGTGTGCAAAGGCATTCACACATAGGGTGAAAATACGTCCAGAAGTCAGACCTGTACAACAACCACTACGTAGGTTGCCATTCTCAGTTAGATCAGCTGTATCCCAGGAGATAAAGAGACTGGTAGAGCAGGACATAATCGAGCCTGTAGAGGCATCTGAATGGATCTCACCCATAGTCGTTACTACAAAGAAAAACGCAGAATTACCTGAGGGAGCCAAATAAGGCAGTAGTCATAGATGGGTTTCCACTACCCCACATGGAGGAACTGTTTACAGAATTGAGGGGCGCTACACTGTTTTCGACATTAGACCTCCAGAGTGCTTATCACCAGGTTACACTACACGAGGACAGCCGTAGCTTGACGACATTCATTACTCATGATGGACTGTTTCGCTTTAAGAGAGTGCCGTACGGACTGGCATCGGCACCCAGCTGTTTCCAACGGATGATGTCAATAATCCTTAAAGGTCTGTCGGGGGTCCAGTGCTATCTCGATGACATCATTGTCACAGGTACATCAGTGGAGGAGCACGACAGGAACCTGACGGCGGTGCTGCGACGCATAGACGACGCGGGGCTCAAGCTCAACTACTCCAAGTGTCACGTCAGGAAAACAGAGCTGACTTTCCTGGGGCACACAGTGTCAGCAAAAGGACTACAACCTGACGCATCTCACGCGGCTGCTGTGTTTGAGCTACCCCCACCTACAGATCTCATCAGGCTGAGGTCATTCCTGGGGCTCACAGGGTGGTATTCAAAATTCATCCCAGACTACGCCGTTGTCGTGGAGCCGCTGCGAGCGCTGCTCCGAGGGTCAGCAACATTCGACTGGACTCCTGAGGCTCAGCAGAGTTTTGAGGCAGTTAAAGGACTCATAGTTGATAGCCTTGCACTCTCACTCTTTGACCCTGAGCTGCCCACGGTCGTCACTACAGACGCATCGGACTACGGTCTGGGCGCCGTCCTCACCCAGATGCATCCGGACGCCTCAGAAAGGACTGTGGCGTTCGCCTCCCGCACGCTGTCCCAGGCAGAGAGAAAATATTCGACTGTGGAAAAAGAGGCGCTGGGCTGTGTGTGGGCAACGGAAAAGTGGAGGACATACCTGTGGGGAAGACACTTCACACTACGGACAGACCACAGTCCCCTGACCACACTGCTCTCTTCAAAAGGTCAAGGTAGAGCGGGCATGCACGTGGCCAGGTGGTCCGCTAGGCTAATGTCATTCTGCTATGACATTCAGTACAAGCCCGGCAGAGAAAACGTTACTGCGGACTGCCTGTCCCGTCTCCCACTACCCGGCTCAGAACCTAGCCAGGAGGAGGACGTGGAAGTGGTAGCCCTTGTCTCTAATCTCTCAGCTATCACGGCGGCGGAGTTCAAAGCTGCATGCACTGCCTGCCCGGTGCAACTGAAACTACGTGAGATACTCACCTCCAGATGGCCTAAATCCGAAAAGGATCTAGACCCGGACCTACGGATGTTCTTCAAACTACAGAACAAACTCTCTACACGAGGACTGTAGACTCTCATCCCAGAGAGTCTACAGCCCAAACTGATCTCCCTGGCTCACGACACTCACCAGGGAATCGTGAGGACAAAACAGAGACTCAGAGAAGTATACTGGTGGCCTGGCATGGATGCCCAGGTTGAGTCGGCTATCAAAGCATGCAACACATGCCAGTCACATGACAAGTCGGCAGTCACACGCACCTCTCCACTGCAGCCTGTGCCCTATCCTACTGGGGCTTGGGAGAAACTGGCAATTGACGTGGTGGGGCCCTTTGATAGAGCGCCCCTGGACTGTCGCTTTGCAATCACACTAATAGACTACTACAGTAAGTGGCCTGAGATAGCTTTTGTGCCACAGGTTACATCACGGACTGTTACAATATTCTTATCTACAGTTTTCAGCAGAGAGGGCAATCCGAAAGAGCTCGTCTCTGACAATGGCTCTCAGTTTGTGTCTCGGGAGTTTGAGGCGTTTCTCCAAGACAGGGGCATAGTGCACAGGAAGTCATCTGTGTATTATCCACGGGCAAATGGGGAAATAGAACGCTTTAACCGCAGTTTGAAAGACAGCTTGCAGACGGCCTCACTGGAAGGCAAGCAATGGAAGGAGTTTACAACAGACTTCTTACAGGCCTACCGGTCTACTCCTCGCTCTGCGACACAGCACTCACCAGCAGAACTGTTGCATGGTAAGCCTATGCGCACCAAACTCCATGTGGCTGGATTTCAGATTCCACAAGCCACACCACACTCGTCGGAGGACATAGCCGCCAGAGTAGCCGTGCAACAGGACAGAAGCAAGGCGGACACGGATCAAAGGCGAGGTGCGAAGAGTGTGTCATTCCCATGTGGCTCATACGTTCGGGTTAAGAAACCTGGCATTCTTCCTAAGACTCAGTGCAAGTTCTCCAAGCCACTCAAGGTGGTGGGACAGAAAGGGCTGCACACCTACTGTACATGCTGGCTGATGGACGCTGTTGGAATGCTTCCCATCTGGCACCGGTCTCTCTTTGGAGAGGAGAGGGGGACGGCGAGGGGTCGCCTTTGGACGGTGACATTACAGCAGGGCCACCTTCTGACACACACACAGAACCTGTAAGACAGGCCAGGCCGAGACGAGCACCTGTGTGGACTCAGGACTTTGTGATGAGCCACTGAGAAAAGTGTTATGTAATATTGATATTAGTAATGCTGAAAGGTGAAAGAGTTAACAGTTCTGGTTAATTATAATTGTGGCAGACTTGAATGCTAGTAATGCATAGAATTGAAATATGTATACAAATGTTTATTCTGTTTTTCAGGAATAAGAACGGTAGAGTAAATGTTCTTTTTACTGTTTAGCTTTAATGGACTCTATCTTAGTTATAACTTAAGAAAGGTAAGAGTAGCCTACACACTTTGAAATGTTCTTTACTGTTTAGCCTTAATGGATTCTAAGTTACTGTTATAACCAGCCATGTAAGTGTTGTCTTATTGAGAAGGATATGTGGTGTCTCCATTAGGCCTGTAGGCGGAGCTCTAACCTAGAGCATGGGTTACACCGGGGTGGATGTGCCCCGGCGTGACACACCAGTTGGAGTGAAAGACTGAGCCAGTGAGCTCTTGGTATGAACGTGAATAAAGACAGACGCTGGTACTAAAGTGTCCATTACTTATTCTTACTACGACATAACAGTGTGACAGCAAAAGATGAACAGACTTTGAAGAATACTTTTTAACACCCTGCAGATATGCCCTGCATTTGACTTCCTTTCTTTTCTGAAAGGGAAAGCCTAGTTATTTTTGCTAGTATGGTCGTGGAATTGGTATTACATGCAGCTCTAAGTGGTCTTAAGAGGGTCTTAAATGTAACTTGTTGAAACCTGCAGATACCCTGAATAGGAAATGTGTGTTGTGTGCATATATATATATATATATACTAGGGCTGTCTTAAATACTTCGTTCGATGGGCATAAAATTAGATTATTAAACTTTTTTGAATTTTTCTTTGCAAAATCAACTCTGCCTCTCTTTGTTAATTACAACAAGCAATGCTGTTTGTTAATTAAGATGAGGGCGGACTCTGCACTGACAGATTTTGTGTTCATTGTGCTTCTTTTATAAAGCCTCAAATGACGGCTTACAATATTTCATGAAAGCAAACTGTTTTGTTTGTCTAAGATTTAAAAAGGTTTAAACTTTACAGCACTGACAAAGTTAAATTAAATCGAATCTCGGCCCCGAAGCTTCGAATTCCAAAAAAAATATTGAAGGTCAGCCCTAATATATACCCCTCATCAGACACACAGGAAAGGTTCAGTTCAGGACTGGTGTTAAACTTTCACCCTCCATGGTCACAGGAGTGAGGCGTTAAACCCGCCATCAGCAGCTGCATCAGCCAGACACCGGAGCTCGCCAGAGAGTCAGCGCCGTTCGCTGCTGGCACCGTTGTTGGCACCGTTGTTGTCACCACTGTTGTCACGTCCTCCAGTTGCTCGTTGTCGTCCACGATCAGCAACACCGCCATGAGTCCCGTCCAGCACTGACGATACATAGTGACTTGCTTTTCCACCTGAGAGGAGAAAGACACACACACACGCGAAGGTGTACCTCGTTCAAGAGGAACAAACGTTTCTCTCTGTCTGGACGCGAAGGTGTACCTCGTTCAAGAGGAACAAACGTTTATTTCTGTCTGGACGCAAAGGTGTACCTCGTTCAAGAGGAACAAACGTTAATCTCTGTCTGGACGCGAAGGTGTACCTCGTTGAAGAGGAACAAACGTTTCTCTCTGTCTGGACGCGAAGGTGTATCTCGTTCAAGAGGAACAAACGGTTCTCTCTGTCTGGACGCGAAGGTGTACCTCGTTGAAGAGGAACAAACGTTTCTCTCTGTCTGGATGCGAAGGTCTACCTCGTTCAAGAGGAACAAATGTTTCTCTCTGTCTGGACACGGAGGTGTACCTCGTTCAAGAAGAACAAACATTTCTCTCTGTCTGGACGCGGAGGTCTACCTCGTTCAAGAGGAACAAACTGCTGTCGAGTATTCTTGGAAGAACGTGAGACTGCAACTGTGAACTGATCTGGTCATTTATTTACCAAAGCAATAACGTACGTTAACCTCTGTTACCTGAACTCCCCCCCCCCCCCCCCCCCCCTACACATAGCCCCAGGTTCATTCCTATTGGCCGGCTCTAACCTTACTTCCTGTTCGTCATAACAATAGACCCGGCCCACATAGATGGTCTAAACTAGGATAACACCACATTTCCCCTTTCTCGAGAACAAAGGGTAGACTGCCTTTGTCTCATCAAACCTTAGAGGATTATTCTGCCTCTTGTGTAGAAAGGTCTGTCCCTGTTTAACCCTGTAACACAAACAGTATTATTTATAGTGCCTTATACTAGACCCATAGCATTTACATTTTACATACCATATTTACAACCAACATTAAATTTTTCTTATTATACACATGTGCCCTTTTTATGATTTCTTTTTTTAACAATCTCAGATCCCCTTTTCCCCCAGTTCACAGGTCAAGCCTATTAGGTTTCACTACAGTTCTCCCAGGCCGGGTTTTGAGAGCGAGAGTCCCTTTAGGTGCGGCTTGGGGTACCACACCCGGTGACATGGGAGCCTGCTCAGGAGTTGGCTCAGCCTGCTCAGGAGTTGGCTCTGGCGTTTGGTGCTGTAGTGGGGAACCTCTGTCCTGTTCAGATGTCTGAAGAGGTATCAGGTGCATGCGGTTACATCTCACCACCCCCTGAGGTAGATCCACCAAGTATGACCTTGGAGTGGAGTGCTTCTGGAGCACTGTCCCAGACTCTTCAGCGTCAGTGACCCATACTTGTTCTCCTGGTGACAAGTCACTGAGAGCTTTGGCACGGTGACGTCTGTTGTAATTTTCAGCATCCGCCACGCCTCTCTTCTCCTCCTTCCGAGCGAACGCACTGCAGTCCGGCAGCGCAGGAACCAGCTGGGAGGGAATGGTCGGCACAGTGGTGCGGAGACATCGGCCCATGAGAAGTTGAGCCGGGCTGTAACCACTCTGGAGAGGTGTGGCTCTGTAGGCGAGTAGAGCCAGATAAGGAACTCCAGCCTTTTTCAGCAGATTTTTCACTGTCTGGACTGCGCGTTCCGCTTCGCCATTACTTTGAGGAAACCTCGGGCTGCTGGTGACATGCCTGAATCGATATGTAGCTGCAAAGGACGCAAAGACCTGTCCAGAAAACTGTGGCCCGTTATCTGACATCAGGACCTGTGGGATGCCATGGCGGGCGAAGATTGAGCTGAGGTGAACGATGACGTCGGTGGACCTGGTGTGAGATAATAGTGCAATCTCAACATACCTGGAGAAGTAGTCGACAACAAGCAGGTATGTCTTGCTTCCCAAGACAAACAGATCTGCCCCCAACTTCTGCCATGGTCTTTCAGGGCGTTCAGACACCATGAGTGGCTCTCTGTGGTTATGGCGCTCTTGTATGCATGTCCTGCAGTTGAATACCATGTTATTTATCTGCTGCCCGAGTCCCGGCCACCACACGGACTGATGAGCGCGCGCTTTACATTTCACCACGCCTTGGTCTCCCTCATGAATTTTGGCCAGCACATCATTTTGCATTGTTGCTGGTATTACAAGCCGTGCTCCTTTCAACAGTAATCCATTTTCCACTGTGAGTGTATCTCGCTCTGGCCAGTAGTTTTTCAACAGCGGTTCCTCATTTACATGCGCTGGCCATCCTTCTGTGCACAGTGTTATAATACGTGAGCAAACACTGTCAGCTTTCAGCTGTTCTTTCAGATTTTCCATGTATGAGGCACTGACAGGTAGACTCTCGAGAACGAAGTCCACGTATATGTTGGTGCTCTCCATCAGCTCTTTATCTCTTGCAGACATGCGTGACTCCACAGGTGCACGCGACAGCATGTCTGCTGTCCAAAGTGACTTTCCTGGTACATGCACGATGGAGTATGAGTAGCGCATGAGCCTTATTCTGAAGCGCTGGATTCTTGGCGGCAGCAGATCCAGTGCTTGGGCTCCAAGTAGACTGAGTAGGGGTTTGTGGTCGGTCTCCAGGCAGAAATGTTTCCCTATGAGGTAATCCCGGAACCTTTCACAGGCCCATGTGAGGGCTGCCTATTGCTTATTAACAGCGGAGCAGAGCTGCCGTTGCGGAGCGGAGCGGCAGAGCTTGTGGCATTATGTAGCCCTAATCCGCCATGATTTTCATTCGAAGCTCAGCTCACCTGGCAGCGCAGCGGTCCTGCGGTCCTGCGGTCCGTTGTTGACAAGTTCGAATCCCATCAAATTATTTTTTTTAACGTGTATTCTTTCGCCGGTTAAGGTTAGGCATGGTTAAGGTTAAGGTTAAGGTTAGGCATTGTTTCGGAGTTGGTTAAGGTTAGAACGGTTAAGTTTAGGCGCTGTTAAGGAGCTGGTTAAGGTTAGAGTTTGTATTAGAGAATGGCAATATTCTTTCTATGAGGGAGGGAATGAATTTATTCACACACACACACGATACATTTACATGCGAGTATCCTCATGTGATAACAATGTCGCAAATTGTGTGCATGTGCCAGGTCTCCCAAGAAGCTATTTAAAGCTTTTGGAGGGAGCCTGAACACAGATACAAACAGAATATGAACAACAAAACAATAACAAAAAAACAAAAACAAAAAACAAAAACAAAACAAAACAATACAACGTGGGTAGGTTTACACACCTACCTACTAACTGACATATAACAGAGTTACATAATACAGACAATACAGTTAGGCATTGTTTCGGAGTTGGTTAAGGTTAGAACGGTTAAGTTTAGGCGCTGTTAAGGAGCTGGTTAAGGTTAGAGTTTGTCTTAGAGAATGGCAATAGACAGCCTATTTCCGCACTGCCGCTCTCTCGCGCTGCCGCGGTCACATGGTCAAATTGTCACATTCTTGCACTCCTCCGCTGTTAGAAAGCAACACGCGTGAGGGCTAGCGCCTCCTTCTCTACCTGCGCGTAACGCTGCTCAGTTGGATTGAGCGAGTGTACGCCACAGGCTTCCATCCTTCCTCCTCTCTCTGGAGAAGAACGCCTCCCAATCCATATGATGATGCATCAGCTGACACTTTAGTGTCTCTGTTCAGGTCATACATAGCCAGCACAGGAGCAGAACACAGTGCCTTCTTCAGCGCTTCAAACGCCATAACCTGGTCCACGTCCCAGACCCAACAATTTCTCTTTGAGAGGAGGTCACGAAGCGGCTTATCAGTCTCGGCCAGTTGAAAGTAGCCGCAGGTACGTTAGCCATGATGCTACCTCCAACTCTACCTGGCTCTTTTTCCTCACCATCACTAACTCCGACTCTACCTGGCTCCTTCTCCTCACCGTCACTCATGAAGCCTCTTTATTCCACCTCCGAGGTAGACCTTTTGAACTGTTTCACAGCACTTCTGACACCATGTAGACGTATTCTTGGAAGAACGTGAGACTACAACTGTGAACTGATCTGGTAATTTATTTACCATAGCAATAACGTACGTTAACCTCTGTTACCTTGAACTCCCCCCCCTACACATAGCCCCAGGCTCATTCCTATTGGCCGGCTCTAACCTTACTTCCTGTTCGTCATAACAATAGACCCGGCCCACATAGATGGTGGATAACACCACACATGCTGGAGGGGGTTGTTGATGCACATTCAGACATTTGGTTTTACTGCGGCCAACTGTTTTATTTACTTATCTGCAGCATTAGCCAACCTGTACTGATATTCTAGAATATAAAACGATAATACAATATATATATATATTATATATATATAATGTCAATGGTAAATGGCTTTTATCCAAATCGCTTTACAACTTATGCCTCACATTCACCCATTCACTCACCGATGGCCGAGGGGACCATGCAAGATGCCTAAATAAATCAAATGTTTTTTTTATTTTGTTTCATTTTCAGGATAATAGACTGTTTGGTGTGTGAGTTAAGTTTTTGTTTTACTGTCCTGTTTACGAGGATAGTACTTTAAGTAAAATGTCTGGATGAATATGAACACATTTGAGTTGTGCTTCAGGAAGGGAACTTGTAGATTTTATTTTCCAAGCTTGGGAGAGAAGGCACAATACTTTGTTTAAGTAATCTGTATTTATATAATCCGTATTTAGATAATGAAATGGAATAATGTGTAATGGAATAATGGAACACTGCAACAGTATTTTCGGTGTCTTATAACCCCATGAGGGTTTGTAAATAATCAATCATATAACATAAGACCCTAAACATGGCAAATATGTTACTCAATCAAAACACAGTATGCCCTCCTCTACTTTTACTGGTATAGGCATTTCTACGTCTCACTCCATTCATCTCGTATAGAGTCCCTTGCCTGCTTATTTTCGCCAGAGCTGGTGATGGAAGTAACTAGGGAGTTCCGCGTCTCGGTTCCTTCCCGTCTCCTGTATAAGTCTCAGGGCAGTACGCTGCCGATGTGGGGACTGAATTACTTTCCTCCGGGTCTCTGGTCTCACATGGCGGACTGGCGGAGCTCTCCAGCTGCTCCCAGAAATCCGACAGGTTGATTGGAGAAGTGGTTCTGAATCCCCACCGTTCCCCTCGCCTGCCTGCCTGTATTCCTCTTAGCACTTTGAAGTGCCTCAGGAGTGCCAGACCCATGGGTGAGAGACATGTTGAAAAAGAGCGAGAGAGAGAGAGAGAGAGAGAGAGAGAGAGAGAGAGAGAGAGAGAGAGAGAGAGAGAGAGAGAGAGAGAGAGACGGGTCTTCAGACACGCGTCATAGGGCATGACGCACACAGACACACACAGACACACACACACACACACACACACACACAGATTTGTACATACTTTCACATACAGCTGTAGGGATGGAAGAATACATACAGGAATATATAAGCATTATTTAGACATACATATGCACACACACACACACACACACACACACACACACCCTTATACACACTTGAGAATACCCACAGTTACATACACACACCAGGATTGCTATAGGTACACACTATACACACACACACACACACACACACACACACACACACACACACACACACACACACACACACACACACACACACACACACAGGTTTAGGCTACTTAGACGAGTTTTGGAGACGTTGCATTGACGTCCATTCATTCCCTACCCCCAAACCATAACAATTACATGCCTAACCCTAACATCCCAAGGGGGTCAATAAATTAATCAGTATAGGATCAATAAGATAATATTGTATCTTATCTTATATTAACCATAACCCTAACCACTGACTCAAAAACCAGCTTTTTACCAAAATTGGGGATGGCTTTTGTCTCCAATTGGACAAAAGCCATCTGAATGGGTTCTTGTGTTGGGTTATGTGTTGATTTGGAATGTCTTTGTCTAGTGGTTAGTGGAGTATTAGTGTATGGAATGTCGTTTTTGAGCACATTTTAGTTTTCTCTTAGATGTCTCCATTTGTTGTTTTATTGATATTTGTTGTTTTATTGATATGTGTTTAGTTTTTATGTTGTTTTATTGATTATTCTTGTTTGATTTTTATATGTTTGTATCCAGAACCCAGGAAGAATAGTCGCTGCTGCTGAGGCAGTGACTAATGGAGATCTGAAATAAAGAAATAAAGCTGTCCCCAAGTGGTGTTGTCCCCAATCATCTGATCTTGGATGTTATGCTAACACCCCCCCTTTCCCTTTCCTTTTCTTCTTCAGACGTCACTATGGATGAAGTGAACCAATCCCCACACACCTGACCATAGATAACTAGATGGTTCAAGGCGGAGTCTCCAGCGTAGTTCACAGGCAGCACGCTCTATGGTGCATGTACTATTGAAATTGAAATACCTGTAGCTTGCAATTTACAAACGGTTTGGTTTATTACAAACGTTATTAACGTGGCTATAATAATAATAATAATAATACATTTTATTTATAAAGCGCTTTTCAGGAACCCAAAGACGCTGACAATGAGCAAAACAAATGAACAGAGAAACAAAGAACCACAGGGAATAAGCAACAGTATATAGACGGAGGACATACAACCACGGGTAACAAGTAACAGATACAGAGTACAGTAGGGGAACAGTCAGGGAAGTAAGGAAACCGAGGGGAGGGGGGGGGGGAGCAGGAGAGGGAGAGAAAGTAGGGAAGGTAGGTTTGAGATCAGGCGGGCCGCTGCATTCTGAATGAGTTGAAGAGGCTTGGTGGCAGTGGCCGGGAGGCCAGCGAGCAGTGCGTTGCAGTAGTCGAGGCGGGAGATGACTGTTGATTGGACGAGGAGTTGGGTGGCTTCTTTTGTCAGGAAGGGGCGAATCCTTCTGACGTTGCTCAGGAGGAATCTGCAGGTTCTGGTTGTCGCTGCGATGTGAGCAGAGAAGTTCAACTGGTCGTCGAGGACAACACCAAGGTTCTTGGCGGTCGGGGACGCGGTCACAGCTGCATTCTCGACTGTGATGGAAAGGTCGGTCAGGGGGGAGGATTTGGCCGGCAGGTGGAGAAATTCTGTTTTGCTTAGGTTTACTTTGAGGTGGTTGGTCGTCATCCAGACCCCATTATGGGGTAGAACACATAGTAGCATACTACAAGAACCTAGGGGTCCACAAAGACGACTTCAAACTGGAAATGGTAACAACAGATGAGGTACTCAAAAAACTGAGCGCCCTCCAACCTAACAAGGCCACTGGCCATGACATCCCACTCCACTGACACATGCCTTCTCTATTTAAACGACCACATCAAACAAGAGGTGGACGCGGGCAAATACTGCGGCATGGTCATGCTGGACCTACAAAAGGCCTTCAACACTGTCAATCACACCATTCTGATTGACAAGCTAAAAGCAATTGGTTTTGATAGTCTATCAGTGAGCTGGATGCAATCCTACCTGGAGGGGAGAGAGCAGATGGTGGAGGTAAACGGTACCCTATCCCCCCCCCCCCTCACAGTGAGCTGTGGTGTTCCACAAGGAAGCATACTAGGTCCGCTACTGTTCTTAATTTATGCAAATGACATGTCGTCAGCTTGTGACTGCAACTTGTTCCTGTTTGCGGACGACTCAGCCCTGCTGGTCTCTGACAAGAACAAGTTACAGGTTGAAAAAACCCTCAGCTCAGAACTAGGCAAAATCTGCATATGGCTCGCTGATAACAAACTATCACTACACATGGGCAAAACAGAGTCCATTCTCTTTGGTTCAAATAACAAACTCAGCAAGACCGACGGCTTCTCAGTTACAGTGGGTAACAATATTGTCACAAGGAAAGAAGATATTACCTACTTGGGTTCCATCCTAGAGGCAAATCTTTCCTGTGACAAAATGGCATCCAATGTAATAAAAAAAGTCAACCAACAAACTCGATTCTTGTACCGGATCTCCTCACTGGTAAACAAGAATACCCTGAAGACTCTGGCAGCTGGCAGGAGCACTCATTCAAGGGTACTACGACTATGCTTGCACCTCATGGTACCAAAGCACCTCAAAGGCGCTAAAAACAAAATTACAAACATCTCAAAACAAACTGGTCAGACTACTGCTTGACCTTACTCCTAGAACCCACCTCACCCCTGCCCACTTTGACAACCTAGGATGGCTTAGAGTAGACGACAGAGTACAGCAACTTGCAATGGGCCTGGTCTACAAGATACACTACACGACCAAGGTACCCATGTACATGTCAAAATACTTCCCAAAGGTCAGTGAATACCACGATCACAACACCAGAGGGAGCTCCACAAATCATGTTAAACCCAGATTCGGCTCAAACAAGCAATAGTATCCAGCTGCAGCCGTTCAGACCAGCGCTTACAAGCCCCGCACATACAAGCCCCCGCACATAGCAACCCCTCGCTTCCATTGGCTGATTTTGGTGACGTGATTTTGGGTCACGTTGCACGTTGCACTGCGGGATTGATTGATTGATTGATTGAAAACTTTATTAACAGATTGCCGTATGATTTGGGTCACGTTGCACTGCGGGATTGATTGATTGATTGATTGATTGATTGATTGATTCATTGATTGATTGATTGATTGATTGAAAACTTTATTAACAGATTGATTGATTGATTGAAAACTTTATTAACAGATTGCCGAATGGGTACACGTGACCACAGGCCCTGATTGATTGATTGAAAACTTTATTAACAGATTGTAGAATGGGTACACGTGACCTGACCGATTGATTGATTGATTGATTGAAAACTTTATTAACAGATTGCAGAATGGGTACAGTGACCGATTGATTGATTGATTTATTGATTGATTGATTGATTGATTGATTGAAAACTTTATTAACAGATTGCAGAATGCAGTACAGCTCAATACACACAATTGTTAAGGGGATGCAGACCATGCAGTACTGTTACATTTGTGACATACAGTAAATATATACAAGGGGGAGGGAACTGTACATTTATGATGAATTGAAAATGGGGGACCCTGATGTAAACAAGACGGAAGTCTTTCTCTGGTCTGCATCCCCTTAACAATTGTGTGTATTGAGCTGTACTGCAGATATATTTCAATTGCCTTACTTATTTACATAAGTATTATAGGCCTACAGCAGTATTGTACAGACAGTCTGTGTGAAGTCTGTGTGGTTATCCAGCTGCACAAAGGCAGAGCAAGAGGCTCTACAGAGGGTGGTGAAGGCGGCAGGCAGGATTGTCGGGACTCCTCTATCAAACATCACCTCCGTCTTCACCTCCCGCTGCCTCCACCGCTCCAAGTGTATCATCAAGGACCAGTCTCACCCAGCACATCACCTCTTTCAGCTCCTTCCCTCAGGGAGGAGATACCGGTCCATACATGCCAAGAGTTAAATATTTAAGAACAGCTTTTTCCCCCAAGCAGTCAGACTGTTAAACGCTCATTGACTGTCCCCTCACGTGCACCATGCACTTACAGTACCTGGACTTGATAATCACTGTTACCACTCATCATGCACTTTATTTAAAATATTCTGTTATGTACAGTGTTATATGTGTTTCATGTATGTATATATTGTACTATGGTCTGTGGGAGCTCCCCTGAAATTTCACTCACGGTCATATAAGAGTTTTAATGTACCATGTACAGACATTGGATTTTCTACCCATAATTTGATTTAAAACATTCCATAGATTTTTACCATCATTTCTCACATCATATAACCATGGTTTAAAATATTCCCTTTTTCTCACCTTATTTAACTTTGTGACTTGATTACGTAAGGAACGGTACTTTTGTCTGTCATCTGCAGAACTGGAACACACTGATGCTTTTTTGGCTACAGTATGTCTCTCTCATTCATTAAAATTCATTAAAAGCTACTATCTATCCATGGGGCTGATTTGTTTCTGACATAAATAAGTCCAGTGCAACCTCTGGGTCATCCTCACAACATACCTCCTCCCAGTTTATACCCAACATTTCATTAATAAAACCTTCTACATTAAAACTCTTATATGACCGTGAGTGAAATTTCAGGGGAGCTCCCACAGACCGTAGTACAATATATACATACATGAAACACATATAACACTGTACATAACAGAATATTTTAAATAAAGTGCATGATGAGTGGTAACAGTGATTATCAAGTCCAGGTAAGTGCATGGTGCACGTGAGGGGACAGTCAATGAGCGTTTAACAGTCTGACTGCTTGGGGGAAAAAGCTGTTCTTAAATATTTAACTCTTGGCATGTATGGACCGGTATCTCCTCCCTGAGGGAAGGAGCTGAAAGAGGTGATGTGCTGGGTGAGACTGGTCCTTGATGATACACTTGGAGCGGTGGAGGCAGCGGGAGGTGAAGACGGAGGTGATGTTTGATAGAGGAGTCCCGACAATCCTGCCTGCCGCCTTCACCACCCTCTGTAGAGCCTCTTGCTCTGCCTTTGTGCAGCTGGATAACCACACAGACTTCACACAGACTGTCTGTACAATACTGCTGTAGGCCTATAATACTTATATAAATAAGTAAGGCAATTGAAATATATCTGCAGTACAGCTCAATACACACAATTGTTAAGGGGATGCAGACCAGAGAAAGACTTCCGTCTTGTTTACATCAGGGTCCCCCATTTTCAATTCATCATAAATGTACAGTTCCCTCCCCCTTGTATATATTTACTGTATGTCACAAATGTAACAGTACTGCATGGTCTGCATCCCCTTAACAATTGTGTGTATTGAGCTGTACTGCATTCTGCAATCTGTTAATAAAGTTTTCAATCAATCAATCAATAAATCAATCAATCAATCAATCGGTCACTGTACCCATTCTGCAATCTGTTAATAAAGTTTTCAATCAATCAATCAATCAATCAATCGGTCAGGTCACGTGTACCCATTCTACAATCTGTTAATAAAGTTTTCAATCAATCAATCAGGGCCTGTGGTCACGTGTACCCATTCGGCAATCTGTTAATAAAGTTTTCAATCAATCAATCAATCTGTTAATAAAGTTTTCAATCAATCAATCAATCAATCAATCAATCAATCAATCAATCCCGCAGTGCAACGTGACCCAAATCATACGGCAATCTGTTAATAAAGTTTTCAATCAATCAATCAATCAATCCCGCAGTGCAACGTGCAACGTGACCCAAAATCACGTCACCAAAATCAGCCAATGGAAGCGAGGGGTTGCTATGTGCGGGGCTTGTATGTGCGGGGCTTGTAAGCGCTGGTCTGAACGGCTGCAGCTGGAAGCATCTCCAAACAAGGGACTAAACACTTTTCGCAATTATGCCACATCAATGTGGAACGCCCTACCCAAAGCTGTAAAGGAATGTGAATCACTACCCACTTTCAAAAACACTCTCAAAAAACACCTACGGGAGACTGCAATTCGAAACTGGCCTGTAAATGTCCTAACACAACCCCCTCCAATGTACAGTAAATTACCAAGTATGGTCTTGTCAATATTCCAATGTACAGTTTTGCTTGTACAGTGGTACAGTGTCCCCCACCCACCCTTCCTACCCAACCTCCCCCCCACTCCTACCCAACCTCCCCCCCCCACTCCTATCCAACCCCCCCCCCCCACCCAACCACCTCCAATGTACAGTCCCCCCCACCCCCCCACCTACCCAACCTCCTCCAATGTACAGTTTCTACGTCAAATGTATATACTTTTTTTTCTGGACTCTTTTCGTATCACAAACAGTACTGTATTTGCAAATCTGGTATGTCATAAATGTATAGATGTACCAGTACTGTCTATCTGTATGTCATGTATGTCATATATGTTACGATGAATTGAAAATGGGGGACCCTGATGTAAACAAGACGAAAGTCTTTCTCTGGTCTGCATCCCCTTAACAATTGTATGTATTGAGCTGTACTGTACTGTACCCATTCTGCAATCTGTTAATAAAGTTTTCATTCATTCATCCAGGCGGAGATGTCGGACAGACAGGCCGAGATCCGCTCAGAGACGTGGATATCTGAGGGAGGGAAGGAGAGGAAGAGTTGAGTATCATCAACATAACAATGATACGACAAGCTGATGAGACATGATAATGTTACCCAGTGATTTAGTGTAGAGGGAGAAGAGAAGGGGTCCTAGGACCGATCCCTGTGGGACACCCCACAGGGGATCGCTCCTACCAAGTGTCTCCATGACACTTGGTAGGAGCGGTCATTGAGGTATGATGTCAGACATGTCAGCGCAGAGCCAGCCACTCCCATTCCTGCGAGGGCCGCGAGGAGGATCTGGTGGTTGACTGGGCATGATGCCTGTGGCAAGATGGCCGCCATGTGGCAACGTCAGTCTCCATTGGCCAGCAGCGCGGGTGAGTCATCTAGCCTTTATATACAGTATGTCTATGCGCCTAACCCTCCACTGTGAAACGTACTTCCTGTTTATGCCTGCTTCATAGAGTCCCCTCCTGCCCGCAATCACACGTCGTTATATTGACAAGCCCTTCCCTCCCTTTCCTTGGCCAGAGTGCCTCGGAAGAAAAGGGAACATGACTGGGGCTCACAGTAGTGAGCTTCAATCCACCACCATAATTATACCATTACTGTACAACACGGACAGCTGCTTCCTGTTGCACAAGGTGAGACCTCCGATTGGAAATGTGTTTCCAGCGAGTGTGTGTGTGCGTGCGTGCATGCGTGCGTGCGCGTGTGTGTGTGTGCGTGCATGTGTGCGTGCGTGCGTGACGTTCACACTGCAGGCAAAAGTGTCCCAAATCAGCTCTTATGTGACTCAAATCTGTTTCTTTTCATAACAGTGTGAACAGCACAAATCACACTTTCATAATGTGGTCCTAAATCAGATACAGGTCTGATATTTTTGCAAATCAGTCTGAACAGTCATATTGGAAATGATGTGACGTGTACGTCACTCTGGAAACTGTGACTTCCGTGTCCCCCATGTTTACGTCCATCTTTGTTATTGTTCATTTGCGCATGCGGGTCAGTTCAGGAGGGTAACCGGTTCACACTGGGATCTGATCATGTGTACAGCCAAATAAAATCGGGGGGCAACAGTGGCTCGGGAGGTAGACCAGTCGTCTGGCAATCCGGAGGTTCCCGGTTCAATTCCCACTCCTCCCGGCCAGCGTGTCAATGTGTCCTTGAGCAAGACACTTAACCCCTAATTGCTTCCGATGAGCAGGTTGGCACCTTGCATGGTTGCCCCCGCCGTCGGTGTGTGCATGTGTGAGTGAATGGGTAAAATGTGAGTAACGAATTGTAAAGCGCTTTGGATAAATGCGCTATATAAAGAAGTTGCCATAAAATACTCAGATCTGAGTAATAAATCAGAATTGAGCACTAAGTCCTGCAGTGTGAACATAGTCGTTGTGTCTTCCATGGCTTCTCTTACAGTAAAAACATCTCAGGAGGACTTCATGGATGGATGGATGGATGGATAGATACATGCACACACTCTCTCTCTCAAAACACAAGCGTAAATACACACACCGTTGAGGTCCTCGCCCTCTTGAACGGTCTCCACCAGAGCCTCTGCTGAAGATGCTAATCGCTAGTAAATCCGCTCTCACCCATTTGACTACCAGCCTAAGTTTCCTTACCGCTGTTCCGTAGATTCAAAGTGACTGGAAGACTTCATGAGCTTGCTTTCTATTAAAGCAGCATCGGCAGCGTGGCTACATGAGTAGAGCTCCGGACTCATGATCGGAAGATCACCGGTTCGAGCCCTGGTCAAGGCTGCTGTCGGAAAGTGGTGTTGTTGTCCAGCAGGGGGCACTCTGTCCTCTGGACTTGTCAGTAACACCGCCCCTGTTACGGTGATAGGGACACCGTACAGCTGCGAGTGCCGTCCTTCAGATGAGATGCTACAGTAAATCGAGGTTCTGACTGAATTCGGCCGTTAAAGAACCCAGGACACCTATCACAAAGAGTAGGGGGTTCCAGACGTTCCTGGCCAAATTCCCAATCAGGTCTCTGACATCAAGGCCACCTAATCATCCCTTCCCCTTAACACTTTCAGTGCCCACCAGGGGGTGCACGATTTAGTGCTTGAATGCCCAGCATCCACTTCAATGTTAGCGTTAATATCGCCTAATCTATGTTTTAAATGATGGCTATGTGTCTAATCTGCCCGTCGCTTATCAATGACTCATTTTCCAGTCAACATTGTCGAAGCGGATTGTTTTTTTATCGGTTCATTTCCGTTTTATAGCATCTTGAAAAGCCCTCGTTTTCAAGGAAAATAAAAATATTCCATAATAAACGTAATATTCTAGAATACACAAAAACGTTAAAAAATTTTGCCCTATTTATGAATCGTTTTCAAATAAACGCTAGATTATCGATAGTATATGTGTACGTATGCACGCTCGAGACGCGAGCTGAAAATCTATTCTCTTATTTCCTCATCAGCGATCGCGCACAGACAGACAGATCACACATAGGGCAAATGCTTATATCTCTGTGAAAACAGGTCTGATTATCCTAAGACTGGTAAAATAGATTCCTTACCTGAGATCAGATGTTATCCAAAAAGATTATTCCAATTCCTGATCGCCATTCCAAAAATCTATCCTTTTATTGATCCACCGCTACATACTGTAAACCCATATTACACGCTGTTCTGAGGCTCCACAATGACTGGGATCATCTCCGGTTAGATGCGTGCGAAGTAAAATGTGGATTCCGGATTTTTTTTCTTCTCATCCATTTACATTGAGTCCATTCCAAAAGGGTGCATTACCATCTGGGAGACGATAGGGGGCGCTTTTTCTGAGCTCCTGATGGGGCTGGTTTCCCAACGGTAGAATCGGTTGATGAAATATGATGAAATATGATGAAATTCAGATCGCTAATAAAAATTTAAAAAACGCTAATTGTCGTGCTGGGCATTCAGGGGGTGGCATGAACTAACGATAAAACACGTCCGTGGCACTCAATGTGTTAATTGGCTGATATAAATTCCTGTCCCCTGAGTCGGTCAGCCATTGTGTAGTGTGTTGTGTGCCTGGTGCCAGTGTATGGCAGCCATTGAGCCTGCATAGCCCAAGGTTGGGTGCTACCAGTGGGGATGAAGGAGGCAATTTCCCTAACCCTACGTTGTAAAGCGTTTTGAGTCTGAGAAAAGTGCTACATAAATGTAAAGAATTATTATTATTATTATTATTATTATTATTATTATTATTATTATTATTATTATTATTATTATTATTATTATTATTATTATTATTATTATTATTATAACCTTGAAGATCATACACCACCTGGTAGTGTCTAAATTAGGGTTTCTCAATGGGGCATTCAGAGAGTGTTAGAATTGGGTGCAGAATTGTTGAAAGGGGGGCATTGAGATGCTCAAAGGGGGTGCTAGTTTGTTTTATTCATTATCATTGTTTTAATATCAGTACAACAACTTAACTGGAAACAGAGAGAGGCCTACATGCAGTGAGCACAATCAAAATTCAAAATCCCACTTCAGAAACAGGGAAAGTGTAATTTCTTAGCAAAGAAAAGGTTTACTTTTTGCAATGTTTAATTTATACAAACTTTCTAATAAAAAGTTAGAATTTATTGGGTCCCATTGTTAGAAGCCTTCATTTGACACACAACACTGACAGGCTTAATTTACTGAGCCAAATAGAAACATTAATGGCTGATAATCAGCCATGATAAACGAATCATCATAATTGATCATAATGATAATTGAGAACAAAAAATGTAATTCCCATTGGGTCTAGGGGGTTGAGGGGGGCGTTATGGAACAACATTTGAGAATCACTGGTCTAGATCCTATTGGACCAGAATAATGAATAATGATGAGGGTTGTGGAGCTTTGACCACAACCTCTTCTCCCTGGCCTTTGACCAGAGCTAGCCTAGCATTTATACATGACGTCCGCTGTCACTCTGGACTTTTTTATCCAATTTTCCTGTCTATTCTTTTTTATTGCACCTTGCCCTTGCTTTCTTATATGTACTGTACTCATTTTTTTTTGTAATTTTAGTGTATTTTATTGCATTGTATTTGTTTTTTATCATGTTGTAAAGCACTTTGGTTTGGCTGTTAGTCATTTGTAAATGTGCTATATAAATAAAACTGACTTGACTTGACTTGACTTGACCAAGCTGCAAAGACGCAACTCGTCTTAATTGTCACCTAAAACGTTGTCTATAAACCTATTTCTTGGCTTTTCCCTGACCTTAACATAACAAGCCAACATTATGGGAAATGCGCTTACTGTCTTCTCCAGAGTCAGACAAGAAGATAGATACCAATTTCCTCTCTGTGCGTTCAGTAGAAAGCTATCCAGCTGCAAGCTAGCCTAGCTTAGCTTAAAGGAGAGGTTTAGCTTGCAGCCAGGTAGCTTTCTACTGAACGTACAGAGAATAAATTGTTATCTATCTTCTTATCTGACTCTGCGGAAGACGGTAAGCACATTTCCCATAATATTGGTGTGTTCCTTTAAACATTCCCACTACCATCTTTAAATAAATGAAAAAATGTCCTTCCAACCCATGAGATCCAGACAGAATACCATGCCGAGCTAACAAAGTATTTATAGACGATGGTAGAATAAAGTGGAGCACTGACGTCCATACTATGAGTCATAGTCATAGATATGATATATACAGACTATAAGGGCATGTAGATAGAAGGGTATGTGCATATGTGTAATAGAAATAGAAAAATGGGAGGCGGAGATAGTGTGTGTAGATAATGATATGACTAGAGAGATATGACTGAGGGCTATGTGTATGCGATTGTGTGTGCGGGATAGTGAGAGAGAGGGAGGGGGGGTGATAGTGTGTGATAGTGTGATAGTGTGATAGTGTGATAGTGTGTGTGTGTGTGTGTGTGTGTGTGTGTGTGTGTGTGTGTGTGTGTGTGTGTGTGGTTTGGTTTCAACAGGGGGGGGGACACTTTAAGCACACATACATTCACTGCATCCTGGTGTACGTTTACGAGAGGCACGTATGCAAGGTTGAGATGGTATGGTCCTGTAGGGGTGTCTGAAATGGTTGGTTAATATTATGTAACAGACAGGCACAGGTGTTGTGAAGTGACTGTGGCAAGTAGCGGTACTGCGAGTTAAACTCCCTCGGGCATTGACGTTTAACACAACGCAAAAAGGTGATGATATCAGCCCTGTTACATATAGTTTCAGGTAAGTTAGGATATATAAATAAGAAGGATATATAATTGTTTTGACCCCCTTATCTTTTGCCTCTTTTGGGTAGGGGGTTGTCTTTCATTTGACCTCTTCTCACTATTGAGGTGGACATGTTCCCTGCAACGCCCCCTAAATGTACACATAATGTGTGTGTGTGTGTGTGTGTGTGTGTGTGTGTGTGTGTGTGTGTGTGTGTGTGTGTGTGTGTGTGTGTGTGTGTGTGTGTGTTAGAAAGAGAGAGAAAGAGAAGTGTGTTGGCACATTTCTCTATCATACCGGAGGTCCCCACTGGCTCTCAGATTCCATCAGCCCCAAGTAATGATACTTCCACTGTTGAAACTACGCAGGCAAACAGTCTCTGCACTACGCTGCTTCAGAACACACCAGCCATTCATCACAGAGGACATATTCTTGAGTCTCTTCTATAAATAAGAACTGAAAATGACTTGGAAAATATTTTAAATGGTTACAGCCTTTTTTATTCACCGTGTCCACGGAAATATGACTACGAACGGAATGGAATATTCCATGAAGAAACGGTTTCCTTACGCAGAAAAGACATAGCACTATTAGTCTGTTTACTTTTCTTATAGCTACATGGCTGCGTAGCTCATAAATGTTCAGACAAGCAAAATTATTAGTTATTAGTGATACTCTGTATACACCCAATTAAACGTCATAGCCACATTTCCCTTCAAACTCATTTGGTCGCGGATGTCTGGGCTGGACAAATGTGTTGCTCTCTTGGGCAGAGAGGTGTTTAGCAGGCCGTGGCATACAGCTCTGCATATGAGTGTGGGTAAGCACTGCTCAGGAAAATAGTCCTCTCTGTGCGTTCAGTAGAAAGCTATCCAGCTGCAAGCTAGCCTAGCTTAGCTTAAAGGAGAGGTTTAGCTCTTGGGCAGAGAGGTGTTTAGCAGGCCGTGGCGTATATGTATATGTAAGCACTGCTTACAAAATGTCAAATGATTAGTAAACAGGATAAAACTCATATTTAAGATAAGATAAGATATTCCTTTATTGGTCCCCTTATGGCAAATTCGGACATTATAGCAGCATGGG
The DNA here is from genome assembly GCF_963971535.1 of Notolepis coatsorum. Classification (NCBI taxonomy): domain Eukaryota; kingdom Metazoa; phylum Chordata; class Actinopteri; order Aulopiformes; family Paralepididae; genus Notolepis; species Notolepis coatsorum. Next base: position 49,751,317 of record NC_140165.1, read on the forward strand.
GGGAGGGGAGGTACAGGTATGGGCAGGGTAATAATAATAATAATAATAATAATAATAATAATAATAATAATAATAATAATAATAATAATAATACACTTTATTTGTATAGCACCTTTCATACAAAGATTGCAGCTCAAAGTGCTTCACAACAAAAAAAGAAAGGCAGGCATAAAATGAGCACATAAAGTGCAGACATATAAAAAAAAATTCACATTAGGATTTAACATAATAGTGTTAGGGTAATAGTTGAATTTATAGGTGTTATGTACTAGAGGCCTGATCACTCCTGTGTCACCGGGCATGCAGGTGAGGCCTGCCAATTAGCCAATTAGTGCTGATTGGTTACCTGCTGGGGAGCTTTAAAGGTCAACCTCCACGTTGTATTTTTGTTCAATAAACAATGTGGACTAGGCCAACAGTGACTTTCATGAAGAATTGGAAAAAAAAGTATTGAAATTGACCCAGTTTTAGCGTTTTTATCAAAACATTTTGTCTGCCCTACACAATCACCACGCACGTGCATATTTTAATCAATGGTTCATAACGTGCGCGTGTAATGTCGTCACAACAGGTGTTGGTCACCAGGGGGCTCTGTGAGTCACAGGCAGTAGCAAGGAGGCGGAGCATTATTTCCGGCGTTGGGTGCATGATGCGCATGCGCTGTGATCACACCAGGCAGCCAACGCCGGAAATAATTCCGTTTTGAGCAGTTTATAAAAAATATTTAAAATGTTTATTAGCAACGCAGAGCTTTCAAACCATCCTGTATCTCTGTCCGAAACCCTCGTGCAACTGTGAGTACATTTGAAATGTCTCTGTGATACGAACGGTTCGGCCAGAACCAGTCCTTCATGGTAAATCTAGGTTGGTTTCCTATTAAGGAGCAAGTGACTGTGGATTCACTCGGTGCATCAGTCACGAAAGGGGCTATGATGAGCTTGGCAAGCCAGAGTAAAACACAGTTTTCATTCAATCAATAACAACATTAACCAGACTCTCGTTGTGTCTATTATGCTAACGCTAACGTTACCTCATTGTGTCTATTCTACAAACTTTAACGTTACCTAGCCTCTCGTGTCTATCTGCTAACGTTAGCATTAGGCTAACTAACGTTACCACTCGTCCCTAACCCCAACAACAAGCGTAACTAATCAGCGATCTTTTTGTCAGACTAAACTCTCCGCTCGGTGGCAAATTGTGTTGATGTCGGTTTTGTTTCATCAATAAATGAGGCAGAATACACAGTGACTGTATCCTTTTTTATTGCACTTGTTTCGTGCTGCAAACATACATAAGACATCCTACGCGAGACATTAAAGATGGCGGCGTTCTGTTTTCGTTCAGACTCTCCAGACAGTGACGCGTCTCTCTTCTGACCAATCAGTGGTCTGCAGTTTTTCACGTGACATTTCTGGAGCTCTCATGCTGATCACCAGCAGCCCCGCCTCCCCACACGGAGACAAACTGAGTACTTTATTTGAGTGGAAAAGCAACATTAGATTCGGCTCATTAATATGCACCTGTGTCCTGTTGTGACGTCGGCGTTTGATAAGCTTTTTTGATTCGCGCGTGCATGTTATTCGTGCGTGGACCTTTTTAACTCTTTCAGAGTGGCATTTCCGGTGTCAAATGGAAAAAAATAAATAATGAAATTATATACCAATGATGTAAACTACCCATAATTGATCAGTAGGGTTTAAGCTGGAGGTTGGCCTTTAAAGGCAGACCTAGTAACACACATGCACTGTCTGTGCTTAGAGAAAGAGCTGTTAGGTTCTTCAGTCCTTGTCCGTTGGTTTACCTTAGCACTTTAGTTTACATTTACATTAATAGTTCCTTGGTTTAGCAGCAGTTTTAAGTTAGAGCACAGGGTTTTGGTGTTGGTTACACATAGGTTGCGTACCCATGAGCCAGGGTCGTAACAATTGGGCGCTCGTCCGGGATCTTTTACCCCTAGAACTTTGTTTGGTGTTTTTTTTTGTGTTGCACGGGGTGTCATCGTATTATGGTTTGGGTGGTGTTCGTTACATATGTAACGTGGGGGCTGAGCCATTTCATCAAACAGGTGAGTATGCCGTATTTGTTTGTAATTTGATGTGACTACTTATGCTGTTAAAATATATAGTTTAGTGGGCTCCACATGTAGATAGGGACAATATTTTCTGGTTGTTGGTTAGCATCCTGTGCACCACGTACTCCTGGGGCGGTCAATGAAATGATTGGTATATGATCTTTGACTGGTAGCAGGTGTGGTTGAAGAAAGTTAGGTCTACAGGGCATTAGTTTAAGGGTAGGTAGATTAGGGCGGCCAGAAAACACAGGTAGTGTGGTAGGGCTTGATTTAGTGTTTCTTAGGGTAGACATGTGGTGGGCTGGTTTTTTCTGCAGTTTAGACGTAGAAGCATATGTAGTCATATCAGGTTAGAAGGCGCACCTGTTTGGAATTTTTTTTTTTGGATTTATTTTGTTTGTTTGAGTGTTTGGTGAGCATACCTGGTAGCGCCTAACACCCTGAGTGTATGAGTGGGTGGGTGTGGTTTTTTTTATGTTTTTTTTTGCGTCCTTGAAATGTGAGCTCCGTGGCACACTTTGCCACCGCGTCCCTTTATGATTATTATTAGTGGCTTTGGCATTCTGTATGGTTCTTCAGTGGTTCGTCGTGGTTCTTTAGTGGTTCTTCAGTGGTTCTTTAGTGTTTCTTTGGTGGCTCTTTAGGTGGATTGTGTGTGTGCTAGGGTGCTTTTGGCAGCTTTTTGGTGACTCTAAAGTGAACGGGTTGTGGCGCTGGTGCAGAAAAGATGGCTTCCGTTAGGGATTTTGTGGATCACCCTTCACATGACATGTTGGAGAGGTTTTCAAAAGAACAGCTTCTCGAGCTTGCTGTGCACTACAAGGTCGAGCTTACTCCCAGTGAGAAACGTTTGAAACCATCTGCCTTGGGTGCTTTGAGGGTTTTGCTCATTAGGGAACAGGTGCTTGAGGAGAGGGTGGAGGAGCCTCCTTTGTCTGACGTGTCTCCGCTATTATCTGGTGCAGAGGGTGAGTGGAAGATTAGGGAGTTGGAGTTTAAGGAAAGGCAGCTAGAGCGGGAGCGTGAGGAGAGGAGAGAGGAGCGTGCGCTTAAGGAGAGAAGAGAGGAGCGTGAGCTTAAGGAGAGGCAGCTACAACAAGAGCGTTACTTGAAGGACTTAAAGCACGAGCGTGCGCAGAAGGAGCTTGATTATAAGCACGCTGTCTTGCAGGCGGGTGCTCTGCATCCAGAGTCACGTTCCGGGTTTGATGTAGGCAGGAATATTAGGATGGTGCCACCATTTTTTGAGAAAGACGTGGAAAGATATTTTCCCCTTTTTGAACGGGTGGCAACCACATTGAAGTGGCCTGATACCGCCTGGACACTGCTGCTGCAATGTGTTTTAGTTGGTAGGGCACAAGAAGCCTACACTGCTCTGTCCCTTGAACAAAGCGCTGATTATGAGCTGGTTAAAGCTTCCATTTTGAGGGCTTATGAGTTGGTCCCTGAGGCCTATCGTCAGCGTTTTAGAGGTTATCGCAGGTCGGACGGGCAGTCTTATGTTGAGTTTGGTAGGGAGAAGGAGAACCTGTTTGACAGGTGGTGCACTTCTCAGAAGGCAGAGTCAAGAGAGCAGCTTAGGCAGTTGATTCTCCTAGAGGAATTTAAAATATGTGTTCCTGATACCGTTTCCACACATCTAAATGAGCGTGGGGTATCACGCCATGTTCCTGTCTTCGCCGATGAGTTTGTGTTGACACACAAGTCCGTGTTTTTGGAGGACTACCGTGTTGAGTCCGGGGATAGGCGTCCTGTTCAAGGGGGGCCGTTTCCCAAAACCTGTGTCTGCTGGTCAGTTAACTTCACCTCCTAGGCGGGGTGGTTCTGCTGGTGCATTCCCAGAAGGGATTATCTGTTTTTACTGTAAAGAACCTGGTCATATCGTTGCTGGATGCCCGGTGCTTGAGCAGAAAAATTTCAGAACCGTGGCTCTGGTAGAAACCATATGCAGGACGCCTATGCCAACGTTAGATGGGGAAAGTATCAAACGTGTGGACAAAGAGCTCGAGGGTTCCTCAAGGTTTATGATGGATGGATTTGTTTCCCTGACTAATGCACTAGAGTCCAAACAGGCTATAACAATTTGGAGAGATACCGGTGCTTTTCAGTCCCTCATTCTGGAGGGGGTTTTGCCGTTTTCAGAAAACTCTTCTTTGCATTCCGATGTCGTTGTTCGGGGCTTTGGGGGTGGATTTGTGGATGCACCTTTGCATGAGGTCACGCTCAATTCTCCCTTAGTATCAGGCAATGTTGTTGTGGGGGTATGTTCTCACATTCCCATAAAGGGGGTGTCCTTCATTCTAGGGAATGATTTGGCTGGTGAAGTGTTGGCTACTCCGGTTGTAACTCCCATTCCTGTGGTTTCTGAGGTCTCTAATGAGCTGGCACAGAAACATCCAGGAGTGTTTCCTGTGTGTGCTGTGGCACGAGAAATGTCAAAGGACAAAAGTGATGTTGTTGATACTTCGACTTGGGACATTACACTTAGTGACACATTCTTTGTTGAGTTAAAATGTGTACCTGTTGAGAATTCTGGAAAGCACACTGTGGATGTACCTCTGCATAATGACTCTCTTGATTGTGGTTTTGTGTTAGGCCCGGTGGTGAAACCAGAGTTGACAGGCGTGCCGGAGAAGCATGTGACAGGAGATGATATGGCAGCGCAGTGTCTCAAGGTCTTCCCAGCCTGTACGGTGGATGAGGCCACGAACGAATTGGAGGATGAGTGTGGGAAGGATGCTATGAGAGGTGCTGTTGTTTCATGTGACACCGTTCTAGTTGGAGAGGCTACTAAGCTTGACTTAGGCTGCCAGCCTTCCCACAATAGCTCTATTGTCCCTAATGTTTCACTTGTGGGCAGGGATGGTCCCAGTATGTCAGGTGATGATTCTGACATTGATCCACATGTCCACACTGATTCTCTGCCATGCACTAGGTGTGATGGTCAACCTAGTTACCTGTGTCCTGTGGAGCAGGAGCCGCCTTCGCGACCTGGTCTGTTGAGTGGCAGCCATTTTGATTTTGATCAGGGCAAAGTTATTTTGGTTGACGCCATTTTAGATGGTGTTCCAGACGTTATTGTGACTGTCGGACTGCCATGTTCCCGGTACACTGGGGCTGTACCTGAGGCGGTACAGCCTACTCTGGATGTTCACGGTGTGCAGTATCCTGAACTGCCAGTGCCAGGTGGGATGGATATGGGTGCGGTGGTGGTATCAGTGATCTATGGTTTTGTTGTGCTGTGTTCTGTTCTGTTAAGCGCAGTTCTCAGGTTGTTTTTGGTTTGCAGTATAATTTTGACAGATCGGTATCGGTGGTCGTGTTCGACAGGGGCCGACCCGGTTCTTGCCTTGAACCATTTTGATGTTTACGTTGGATCCTCCAGTTTGCCCCTTGTTGTGTATACAGACCATAACCCTTTGGTTTTTCTTCGCAGCATGGTGAACTCAAACTATCGTTTGATGCGATGGAGTTTGTTCCTCCAGGCGTATAACTTGGATATTCGCCACATCGTGGGAGGGACAACGTGCTAGCAAACGCCCTCTCACGATCATAGTACCGGTGTTTGTGGTACCCGTTATCGCTGTTGTGGTAGTGGCCCTGACAACTAAGGGGTCACAGTTGTTTTTTGTTTTGTTTATGGGTTGTTGTGTAGTGGTTGCCTCTTGGGCAACCAGTTTGGTGGGGGAGGTGTTATGTACTAGAGGCCTGATCACTCCTGTGTCACCGGGCATGCAGGTGAGGCCTGCCAATTAGCCAATTAGTGCTGATTGGTTACCTGCTGGGGAGCTTTAAAGGCAGACCTAGTAACACACATGCACTGTCTGTGCTTAGAGAAAGAGCTGTTAGGTTCTTCAGTCCTTGTCCGTTGGTTTACCTTAGCACTTTAGTTTACATTTACATTAATAGTTCCTTGGTTTAGCAGCAGTTTTGAGTTAGAGCACAGGGTTTTGGTGTTGGTTACACATAGGTTGCGTACCCATGAGCCAGGGTCGTAACAATAGGGTAATAGTAGAAAGACATAAATAGAGGCAATCAAATGTTATCTGAATAAACAGTGTAAACAATATAATTAATTCGGAATATAAAAATAGGAGAAAATATAAGAAATGGAAATATGAGACAGGTATGGGTCCTTTTAAAAGTCCTCTCCTCAGACTGAAGTAAAATAAGAAGTTGTTTTAAACCCTTCTTTGGCACGATACGTCTCAGATCTTCAGGATGTTTTTGTTCCCTTTTTCCGTTTGAAGTGAGGTGGATGAATGAGACAAACTTTTTGTTGAAATCCCACTGTGCGCCGCACCCCAAGCATTAATACTGTAATAACATTACATCTCATAGGCTGCACGCAGGCACAAACACGCACGCACGCACGCACGGACGCACACACACACACACACACACACACACACACACATAAAGACACGCGTGCACACAAACTCTACAAAAACTCTGTTAGCTTTGATGCTTCAGAACCAAGGTGTTGTGACTGCTAGATATTATTAATGCTCTTGGCGCTGGTCCACAGTGACACACACAAACACACATCTGCCTGAGTTTCATACCTCTGAACCATTTCGAATTACAGGTATTGCAAGAGAATATTTATGTCCGCTCAATCAGTGCACAGTGGACTCATACACTCACACATAATATTCACAGACACACACACACATAATATTCACTCACACACACACACACACACACACACACACACACACACACACACACACACACACACACACACACACACACACCTACACACACACCTACACACACACACACACACACACACACACACACACACACACACACACCAGTGGAGGTTATTCAATGACAACACCTGAGGCAGAAATTCACTCATAATTATTATTAATTTACACATATATATATATTTTTTTTCTTATTATAATTATAATTTTTTTATTAGAAATGTTTTCCTCTGTAAAAAAAATTCCGGTGAATTTTTCTTTTCTTCAAAAATGGCCAAGTGACAGCTCTGAGCTCTCTGATCAGGCCTGCCCTGCTCCCATAACTGCACTAGTAATGGAGAGCTGTCAATCACTCAGTGCAACTATTCTGCACGGGCTGACCTTATGAATTAATTAGCCAATCAAAATAGGCTATTAACGTCATCTAAGCCCGGTCCGTGCAGTTTTGCGCTTGCCATTCACGAACGGGGATTGAATGATTGACAGCCTTGAAATCCAATCAGAGAATGGTGCCAGCTAATGCTACGGAACTGCATAGACCCTATTGACAAAAGCTTCTCGAATGCAACCAAACAACAAGTGAGTCTAATGTACTGTTCTGTAGTTACTGAAACTGATTGAATATGGAAAGTCAAGATTCAAGAGGTTTATTTGTCACATACATGATATTTGATAGACATAAGTGCAGTGAGGTGACGTCTGATATGAGTGAGTGGCGCGATATATATATCTCTTTCTTTCTCTTTCTTTCTCTCTCTCTCTTTCTTTCTCTCTCTCTTTTTCCCTCTCTCCCTGTCTCTCATGCTCCCTCTCTCTCTCGCTCTCTCTCTCGCTCTCTCTTTCTCTCTCTCCCTGTCTATCTCGCTCTCTCTCTTTCTCTCTCTCTCACTGCCTCTCTCCCTCTCTCTCTCTCCCTCTCTCTCTCTCTCTCTCTCTCTCTCTCTCTCTCTCTCTCTCTCTCTCTCTCTCTCTCTCTCTCTCTCTCTCTCTCTCTCTCTTTCTCTCTCTCTTGATTGAATTGATTGAAAAGTTTATTAACAGATTGCAGAATGGGTACAGTACAGTACAGCTCAATACATACAATTGTTAAGGGGATGCAGACCAGAGAAAGACTTTTGTCTTGTTTACATCAGGGTCCCCCATTTTCAATTCATCATAACATATATGACATACATGAACTTACAGATAGACAGTACTGCTACATCTATACATTTATGACATATCAGATTTGCAAATACAGTACTGTTTGTGATACAAAAAGTGTCCAGAAAAAGAGTGTATATACATTTGACGTAGAAACTGTACATTGGAGGAGGTTGGGTGGGTGGGGTGGGGTTGGGTGGGTCGGTGGGGGCTGTACATTGGAGGTGGGGGGGGGGGGGGGTGGGGTTTGGGTAGGGGGGGGCACTGTACACTGTACATTGGAATACTGACAAAGCCATACTTGGTCATTTACTGTACAACTGGGTTAGGACATTTGTAGGGGGCAGTTTCGAATTGCAGTCTCCCGTAGGTGTTCTTTGAGAGTGTTTTTGAAAGTGGGTAGTGATTCACATTCCTTTACAGCTTTGGGTAGGGCGTTCCACATTGATGTGGCATAATTGCGAAACGTGTTTAGTCCCTTGTTTGAGCCGAATCTGGGTTTAACATGACTTGTGGAGCTCCCTCTGGTGTTGTGATCGTGGTATTCACTGACCTTTGGGAAGTATTTTGACATGTACATGGGTACCTTGGTTGCGTAGTGTATCTTGTAGACCAGGCCCATTGCAAGTTGCTGTACTCTGTCGTCTACTCTAACGATCCTAGGTTGTCAAAGTGGGCAGGGGTGAGGTGGGTTCTAGGAGTCAGGTCAAGCGGTAGTCTGACTAGCTTGTTTTGAGATGTTTGTAATTAGTTTTTTAGTGCCTTTGAGGTGCTTTGGTACCATGAGGTGCAAGCATAGTCGTAGTACCCTTGAATGAGTGCTCCTGCCAGAGTCTTCAGGGTATTCTTGTTTACCAGAGAGGAGATCCGGTACAAGAATCGAGTTCGTTGGTTGACTTTTTTTATTACATTGGATGCCATTTTGTCACAGGAAAGATTAGCATCTAGGATGGAACCCAGGTAGGTAATTTCATCTTTCCTTGTGACAATATTGTCACCCACTGTAACCGAGAAGCCGTCGGTCTTGCTGAGTTTGTTATTTGAACCGAAGAGAATGGACTCTGTTTTGCCCATGTGTAATGATAGTTTGTTGTCGGCGAGCCATATGCAGATTTTGCCTAGTTCCGAGCTGAGGGCTTTTTCAACCTGTAACCTGTTCTTGTCAGAGACCAGCAGGGCTGAGTCGTCCGCAAACAAGAACAGGTTGCAGTCATAAGCTGACGACATGTCATTTGCATAAATTAGGAATAGTAGCGGTCCTAGTATGCTTCCTTGTGGAACACCACAGCTCACTGTGAGGGGGGGGGGGGGGATAGAGTACCGTTTACCTCCACCATCTGTTCTCTCCCCTCCAGGTAGGATTGTATCCAGCTCACTGATAGACTATCAAAACCAATTGCTTTTAGCTTGTCAATCTCTCTCTCTCACATGCAGTACGGCGTTGACTGGAATAAAAAAAATACCGACGTAAAACCCATCTGTGGCCTCGCAGAGGAAGGTGGTAAATACATGTTAGATATTCCAATGTACAGTTTTGCTTGTACAGTTGTACAAGCATGTACCATTGACTCAGAATGGTCTGTTTTATTGAAATCGTCACAGCAGTATAGTTTGTTTATACTTCAGAAGTATGATATTTAAACATGGTCCCCAAAATGAATGGAAGCGAATGAGGAGCCTGACACCTGGGAGGAATGGGGGTGTTACAGCCTTGGGGATGTTTTAAAAATATAATTTAATATATAATATAATATAATAATTTGTGCTTCACCAAGAAATTTGGTCAGCAGCCGCCACTGACACACACACACACACACACACACACACACACACACACACACACACACACACACACACACACACACACACACACACACACACACACACACAATTCACAGACACACACACACACACACATAATATTCACACATACACACACACACACATAATAGTCACACACACACACACACACACACACACAAACAAACAAACTCAAACTTAGTTTGATACTTCAAAACGAGTCCGGGTATTGCAAGAGGTTATTAATGCTCATGGTGCTGGTCCACAGTGACACACACAAACGCATGCCTGTGTGAGTTTGATACCTCTGAACCATTTGAAATTCCAGGTATTGCAAGAGACTATTTATGTCCGTCCATCCAGTCGACCGGGAGAATTGCCCAACGGCACCCGCAGGATGTTTACCACGGCACGAAATGACGAAAGCGTCGCACTGCCCCAGAGTAATGGCGGCTATTCAGTCCTCTTAAAAAGAGCCCCAGAACCCACCGCGTTAGACGTGTGCCTGGTTGAAAGCTTGGATACAGGCCCACAGGTGTATTCACTTAAAAAAGCTCCCATCCGGATCCGTTTTTAAATGTAGGCTAGTCATAGAATGTACCTTCCTGAGAGTTGTATCTGTAGATAACAAGCTTTTCCTAACCCCACTGTAAGGTCTCTTTTTACAAACGTTACCAATGTAAGCAAACACTTAATGACCACAATGACCACACTCACTTCCTGCTGGTAGACTACCACATGTGCTCCTGATACTGATACTTTAAAAAAAGTGGTGGATGATCTTCATACTTTGAGATTTTTGGTGGATACTATCTCGGCCTGCTGTATCTGCTGAAGCCTAAGGATTTCCTAGCAGAGAATCTCAGCATACCATGCCACCCAAGAAGGACCCAAGTGGTGGAGAGGAGTTGGTGTCGCTCTCACATGTACGGGATCTAATGAGTCAACAAAGAGATTTGTTTATGCAACTTCTTCTTCTTCTTCTTCTTTTTTTTTTTTTTTTTTTTAGGTTTATTTTTTGGCGTTTTATTGCTTTATTGCTACTGGGCAGTCCAGTAGAGAGAGACAGAGGAGCAATGGGAGACAGAGTGGGGGGAAGACATTCGGCAAATAACGACGGGTTCGGGAGTCGAACCCGGGTCGGCCGTGTCGCGGCTGAGCGTGCTATGTGGTTCGCCACTGGGGCGCCCCTGTTTATGCAACTTCTGCAGCAGCAGGAAAGCAATTTCAAGACTGTTGTGGAATTACTTGTGAACAATGTGAACACTCGGATTGACCAATTGACCAAGGAGACACAGGAGTGGTGTAGTGGTTAACACTGTCGCCTCACTGCTCCTCCCTCCCATCAACATGGACCCCCTGCAATTTGCATACCGCCCCAACAGGTCCACGGAGGACGCCATAGCCCATGTGCTGCACACAGCAGCATCACACCTGGACAAGAGGCAGGGGAACTATGTGAGAATGCTATTCATCGACTACAGCTCGGCATTCAATACCATAGTCCCCTCCATACTCATAGCCAAGCTCAGGGACCTGGGCTTGAACTATGACCTCTGCCAGTGGGTCTTGGACTTCCTGACTGGCAGACCCCAGGTGGTGAGAGCAGGCAACTGCACCTCCTCATCCATCACCCTCAACATAGGGGCCCCCCAGGGCTGTGTTCTGAGTCCCCTCCTCTACTCCCTGTACACACACGACTGTGTGGCTCAGCGGAGTAGCAATACAATCATCAAATTTGCTGACGACACAGTGGTGGTGGGCCTGATCTCTGCCAACGACGAGAGGGCCTACCTGGAAGAGGTCACGGTCCTGGCGGGATGGTGCCAGGAAAACAGCCTCTCCCTGAACGTCAGCAAAACAAAGGAGATGATTGTGGACTTCAGGAGGTCGGGGGTCAAGGACTACAGCCCCCTCAGCATCGACGGGGCACCGGTTGAGAGAGTCAACAGCTTTAAGTACCTCGGAGCCTACATATCCGAGGACTTGACATGGACCACACACATTGACAGTGTTGTGAAGAAGGCACGACAACGCCTCTACTTCCTCAGGCGCCTAAGGAAGTTCCAAGTCAGTCAGAAGATCCTTAAGAACTTCTACTCATGTACAATAGAGAGCATCTTGACCGGCAACATCACCTCCTGGTTTGGGAATAGCACTGCACAAGACCGAAGCAGACTACAAAGAGTGACACGTTCAGCCGAACGCACAATTGGAGGGGGGCTCCCCACCCTCCAGAACATTTACAACAAGCGTTGCAAGGGCAAGGCTAAGAGAATCATTAAAGACTCCAGTCACCCGAACAACTGCCTCTTTGAACTGCTGCGGTCAGGCAAGCGATACCGGAGTCTCAAGGCGAGCACAGAAAGACTCAGAAGAAGCTTCTATCCCCAGGCCATCAGGCTGCTAAACGAACAATGAACACTACACAACAACAACCACCAAACGCACATAGCACACACATCCACACGCACACACTCACTTTAAACAAACACACTGTAGCACCCACTCCACACACTTTATAGCACACACCCACTTTAAACAAACACACTGTAGCACCCACTCCCCACACTTTATATTTATTGATGAAGGATTGCACTACAACTCGTACACCTTACTGTAAATTGTACCTAAATTGTACCTCATCCCATTTCTGCTTTGCACTATATAGTACTGTACATTAGTGCACTGCATAGTATTGTATATTATATGGTAACTCAGAACATTGTACATATGTCTATACCGAACACTGTGACCTCATTTTCTTCTTCTAAATTACATGCTATACTATGTTATTTGATACTATCTTGTCTAGCACAGTCTCTGGAGCGTAACAGTAAGAAGCATTTTGTATGAAAGTATTCTGTACTTCTGTATGACAACTATTAAAGAAACTTGAAACTTGAACACAGCAAGAAGGTCCAGGGTTCGATTCCCGCTTGGGGACCAGGTTTCCATGATGCCAGTTACCCAGGTGGGGTATCTCCCAGGCCTTTCTGTGTGGAGTTTGCATGTTTTCCCCATGCTCGCAAGGGTTTCCCCCCGATAAGATAAACCCAATGGAAAAACATGCACAACAATAGATCGCTAACGCTGTGGCGTCCTTGACGAAGACGGACAGGAGCACTTGGATTGGTCCCCTGGCGCGGCTCACGTTGACGCCTGTCTGCTCCCGGCTGCCCTTGGGGGGGAAGGACGACGGGATGGGTTAATCGCAGATACGAATTGCATGCATGCATCGCATGTGTGCCGATTGATGACCTCTGAGCAGGTCCTAAATTATAATTATTAGCTGAGAAGCAGCCTGCAATTCTCCCAGAAGGAAAATTAAGTCAGAGAGTACTACTGCTTGTGCTGAAACCAAAACAATGCAGGAGACCTTGACAAAGATGACTGAGAAAGCGGACTACTTGGAAGGTCAAACAAGAAGGAATAACCTTGTTGTGGATGGCATTCCTGAGACCCAGAGTGAAAGCTGGAAGGAGACTGAGGACAAAGTCAGGTGTGTGATTGATGAGAAACTTCACCTGGACAGTAGTCAGATTGTGATTGAACGTGCACATAGGACTGGCAATCCATCTGGATATTCTGGAAAGAGACCTAGTCCTATTGTGATCAAATTCCTCAGATACAAAGATAAAATGGCTGTTCTGGGAAAGGCTAAGGATCTGAAAGGCACCAACATCTATGTGAATGAGGACTACACTGAAGCTGTCAGGCATAAACGTAGGGAACTCATTCCAGCCATGAAAGCTGCCAGAGAACGAGGCGACATAGCCTACATCCGACATGACAAGCTTATTGTCCATCCCCCTTCCCAATGGCTAGGAGCAGGAGATAGAGACTAGCTCTCTGGTTTCCTTAACTTCAGCTCATTACAGACTGTGTGATGATATGCATCTTCTTCCCTTATCAAAGGTTCTTGTTATGGCCCATTTGAATGTCTGCAGTATCAGAAATAAGGTACATGAACTTAACTATCTGATTACAGAAAACACCATTCATATTTTGGCCATATCGGAGACCCATCTGGATGCTACTGTTTTTGACACAGAGGTGGCCATTGATGGCTATAATATATTTAGAAGGGACAGGAATAAACATGGGGGTGGCATAGCATTATATATCAGAAATCACTTTCCAACAACACTGTGCTCTGAGTTCATGTCAGATAGTTTCGAGTCTCTGTGGGTCAAAGTGCATCTTCCTCATCTAAAGCCGGTGCTGATCGGCTGCTGCTATAGACCTCCCGGGTCTGATGTGCAATACCTGAATGACTTATGTGTGTTAATTGACAGAGTTACAGATGTGAATGGTGATATTTTTTTACTTGGGGATATGAACATAGACTGGTTTGCGAATCAATGTCCAATGAAACAAAAGATTGTATCATTAATCGATGCTTGTAATCTGTCTCAGATGATCTCTCAACCAACCAGAGTCTTCACTAACAGTGCTGGCCATACTTCTGCCACTTGCATAGACCATATTTACACAAATATTCCTGAATGCTGCATTAAACCAGTTTCTCGATCTGTGGGCTTTAGTGACCATAATATTATTGCAATTACCAGGAAAACTAAAATTCCTAAATGCAAGGTCAATATAATACATAAAAGGATGTTCAAGAAATTCATTCCTGACAGTTTTTTGGCAGATGTTGGTGATATTGACTGGGCTGATGTGTATACTGCTGAGGAGCCTGAGGCATCCTTAAATATCTTTATGGAACGCTTCATGAAGATTGTTGATAAGCATGCCCCTATGAGAAAGTGTATTGTAAAGGTTAGACCAGCTCCATGGCTGAATGAGACTCTAAAGAGCCTCATGAAGGAAAGAGATGAAGCCAAATCTACATTAGTAATGTCTGGATTAGTGGAGGACAGATTAATGTACTGTCAACTGAGAAATCAGGTTACAAAACTGAATATATCAATGAAAAAATTATATTACATGCAAAGAATAAATGCTGTAAAGCAAGATAGTAAAGAGCTCTGGAAAACCCTTAATGAAATAATGGGGAGAAGGACAACTGGTGGGGTTTCCTTTGTGGAATCAGAAGGCATGTTTCTGACAAAACCATCTGATATAGCAAATTATTTTAATGATTTCTTCATAAATAAGGTCTATGCACTAAGGCAGAAGATGGACAATACTGATTATGATTATCTAAAGCTCATAAAAAATAATGTGATGTTAGACAAGAGTTGCACTTTTAAGTTTAATTGTGTAGATGAGCGGGAAGTAAGGAAGCTGTTGAAGTCCCTTCCTGAACATAGCTCAGTAGGTACAGATATGCTAGATAGTAAGGTACTTGGTCTGGCAGCTGACTATGTTTATGGTCCGATATGTCATATATTAAATGCATGCTTAATGAAAGGTGTTTATCCCACTGTCTGGAAAGATGGTACAATTATTCCCTCACCTAAAGATGGCAGACTAGTACTCACTGGGAAGAACAGTAGACCTATCACTATTCTCCCAGTTCTCAGTAAACTGATGGAGAGAATAGTCCACTCACAAATACAGGATTTCTTTGACTGTAACGGCTTGAACACAAGTTTTCAACATGCTTACAAACCTAATCATTCCACTTGTTCTGCCCTTACAGTAATGACAGATGACTGGCTCAAGGAAATTGATAACTCAAAGATGACTGGTGCAGTATTACTTGATTTTAGTGCTGCATTCGATGTCATAGACCACAATCTGCTCATCGGTAAACTAGAATGTTATGAGTTTTGTCCAACAGCCATCATATTTATGAAGAGTTATCTCACAAGTAGGACACAAAGGATTTATTACACTGGCAGCTGGTCTCACTCTAAGGTCTTAGACTGCGGGGTCCCGCAAGGGAGCTGCCTAGGACCACTCCTATACGCCATCTTCACAAACGACTTACCATCAGTTCTGTGTAAAGCAACTGTACAAATGTATGCTGATGATTCCACATTGTACTATGCTGCAAAAAAAAAATATCAGGGAACTGGACAATGTTTTATCAGCTGAGTTAAATATGGTGTTTGATTGGATAAAACGAAATAAGTTGGTACTAAACATCTCAAAAACCAAATCAATTATCTTGGGTTCGAGTCATAAATTGTCATCGATACCAAAAATTAGTTTGAACGTGTCTGACGAACCCATAGAACAGGTAAATAAAGTAAAATTACTGGGCATAATAATTGATAGCCAGCTGTCATGGGCAGAACACATTGATACCATAGTGAAGAAAATGGGGAGTGGTATCTCCATGGTGAGGAAATGTCTTTTTTATGTCCCTACATATATTGTGGGACAGGTGGCGAAATCTTTAATTTTATGTCACCTAGATTATTGTGCACCAGTATGGTCCTCTGCATCCAAAGGTCAACTAAAGAAATTGCAAACTGCCCAGAACAGAGCTGCAAGGTTAGTTTTACATTGTTCCATGAGAACAAACACTATAACTATGCACCGGCAACTCTCATGGTTAACGGTAGAGAATAGGCTGGTTTTCAACACAGTTAAATCTTTCAGGAACACTGTCTTTTCGTCTCAACCTGTTTTCTTATACAAACAAATTGTCAGATGCAGTCAGGTTCATTCTTATTTTACTAGGTCAGCTGATGATGGACAGATTATGTTACCACGTCCAAAATCAAATGCTTTAAAGAGGACTGTTGTTTATCGTGCCATCAATCATTGGAATAACTGCCCACTGAACATAAGTAAATTGAATAGTAAAGTGTCTTTCAAATACCACCTGAGAATGCACTACTTAAATATGTGAGCAAAATATTCTGATGTTGATAATGATGTCTACAATGTTTTACTGTTTTTAGATTATCATTGTTAATTGTGATTGTCATATGTATCTCATGTTGTTATGTTTTGTGTGTTCTGTTGTCTTTCTGTGTGGACCCCAGGAAGACTAGCTCGCCACTTAGGTGACAGCTAATGGGGATCCTTATAAACAATAAACCACAGAATGCAGCAAATGCAATAAAAAGAAAAGCTCATATTGACCCGTAGTCTAGTGCATTGGTTCTCAAACTTTTCCATGTCAAGGACCCGCAAATGTAATCAGAATTCCATAGTCTCTCCACGTATTACACGCAGGTGGGGTGATAACAGTGGAGAGAAAACTGTGATCAGATGAGTCATTTTTGTATTCTCTCATTGGACCCAACTTCTAGTGAATATTATTATGAATATTAATATTAGTGAAATTAAACTATTAGTCATTTTTCTGGGGACCCCCTGGAACCCTCTCAAGGACCCCACTTTGAGAACCACTGTTCTAGAACTCAGTCAGACAACTGGAGAATGGAAACTTTCCTCCATTTTAGTTTCTTATTTTTGGTGGTGCATGGGACTATACCTACATTTGAATAACTGATTGGGCTTTTAAAGACGGGTGGAAAGGAAACAAGCACTGTTACCTAAATCCATATCTTAGGCATATAAGCAGTTTTTTCCCCTCATACAGTATCTCTACATTTCTGCAGGCTATATATCATACTCCTACCTCTTCCTCTACACTGTAAATATATAATAAGTTGTGTCAACATGTATTTTCAACTACCTTTGCACTGAACCAATTCCTATTTAGTCGATTTAACAGACGAAAAGCCAACCCCAAAAGGTTACTTGTCCTTTTTGCATTGGCTTTTATTTAGTATAAGCGCATTTAAATCTGTGCTAACACTTCCTAGCCTCATGCTACAAACCAGTTCAGGAGAACTCTGTGAAACGGGAGTCGAATCAACTAAATAGTAGAGAGTGAATATTACATTTCCAGTTTACATCACTTGAAAGTCAGACAAGAAGATAGATAAACTAGCCTGCCTTTTCTCAGTCCTTGCCCCACAATGGTGGAATGAACTACCCACCCCATGCAGTTAGGAGAGCCGAAACCTGTCCAATCTTTCCCGGTCGACTAAAGACTAGGATCCACCCCTTCCTGACAAAAGAAGTCACCCAACTCCTCGTCAAATCAACAGTCATCTCCCGCCTCGACTACTGCAACGCACTGCTAGCTGGCCTCCCGGCCACTGCCACCAAGCCTCTTCAACTCATTCAAAACGCAGCGGCCCGCCTGATCTCAAACCTACCGAAGTCGGCCCATGTCACCCCACTTCTTAGGGACCTGCACTGGCTCCCCATTGCTGCACATATCCGCTTCAAGGCCCTCGACCTAGCATACCGTGCGGCAAAGGGAACTGCTCCCGCCTACCTCCGGTCAATGGTCTCTAACTACACACCCTCAAGACCCCTACGCTCTGCATCTTCTGGCCGCCTCAGACCTACTCCTATCCAAGCTCCGGGAAGGTCATCAAAGAGAAGCCGCCTATTCTCAGTCCTTGCCCCACAATGGTGGAATGAACTACCCACCCCAGTTAGGACAGCCGAATCCCGTCCAATCTTTCGCCGTCGACTAAAGACGCACTTCTTCAACCATTATCTGAAATAATAAAAAAATAATAATAATAATCTAACCCTAACTAACCTTACTGTCATGCACTTGTCCTAATAAACTAACCTACACTGTAACACGCAACACTTTGATGAATATTGTTACTCAGCTGATATAGTTGTACCCTTCCTGATGACCTGTCGTACAGAACTTGTAAGTCGCTTTGGATAAAAGCGTCAGCTAAATGACTAAATGTAAATGTTCTTCAACCACTATCTGAAATAAAACAATTTAAAATTAAAATAAATAAATTAAAAAAATCTAACCCGTCCCTAACTAACCTTACTGTCATGCACTTGTCCTAATAAACTAACATACACTGTAGCACTCAACACTTTGATGAACATTGTTACTCAGCTGATAGAGTTGTGCCCTTCCTGATGACTTGTCGTACAGAACTTGTAAGTCGCTTTGGATAAAAGCGTCAGCTAAATGACTAAATGTAAATGTAGCCTAGCTTAAAACTCCGGGAGACATGTTTTTTGCCAACAGCTCGGCTATATGGTCCGTATCCGCTTCCATTCATTTATGGTAAGCTAGGCTAGCTTGCAGCCGGATATCTTTCTACTGAACGCACAGAGAGGTAATTGGTATATTCTTGTCTGACCCTGGAGAAGACAGTGCGCATTTCCTATAGAGTGTTTACCGTACGTCAGGGCTATTCAACTGGCGGCCCGCGGGCCAGATCCGGCCCGCGGGATGATTCTGACCGGCCCGCCAAAGATTACATGATAATAAAAAGAAATTAAAAAAAATTAAAAAAAAAATATTTTGCCAATGTAGCTGCTATTTCCACAAAAGGACAAGAGTACCTTGCATCACTTCACATTGATGAAGGTCTCCTGCAACTTGAAATAATTGACATGCAAGCATCATCTGCTCTGAAGCAGGCACTTGAGAATGAATCCACCACAACATTTTGGATAAAGTGTATTCATGTCAAGACATTCCCCAAAATAAAAACGCTGGCAATATCTGTGCTAACAATGTTTGGCTCAACATACACCTGAGAATCCAGTTTCTCTCACATGAATGCCATTAAAACAAGCAACGTGCCTCCTTGACAAATGAGCATTTGCATCACTGTTTGCGGGTAGCCATCACTTCCTATGAACCCTCTTTCTCTGCCATTGCCCAGTCAAAGAAGTGCAATCTCTCTCATTAGATGTGTGTATGTAGGCTAGGCCTGTCTGCCCCCCACCCCCCTGATGTTTGAGAGTTAAGAGTGGACAATAAGTGCTAATAAGATGCTGTGATTTGCTGTTGTTGCACATACATGAAGCACTTTTTCATAAGCTCAGCTGCACTATAAATGTGTTTTTTTGGTCAAGTGTCAATGTTAGAATGTTCAGATGCACATCATGCACTTGTTTGTTTTTTATTTAATTTTTATATTGAAATGTTGAGGAGGAGATGTTGCAGTTGTTGCACAGTCATAAATGAAGCACTTTTTGCAGGAGATGTTGCAGATGTGGCACATAAATGAAGCACTTTTTTTGAAAAGTATACTACTTTTGCAATGTAGTTAAATAAAAGTTGTGAAAATGTGGTTGCGTGTTGTGTCAAGTGTACATATATTCATAGCACGGGGAGGCGCCGTGGCAGTCCGGCCCCTGGCCCCTTGGGTTTCTGACAATGTGGCCCCCTGAACAATTTAGTTGAATAGCCCTGCCGTACGTCATCAAACAGGAAGTCAGCCATTTCGGAGATACTGAACGTAAACAACGCAACCGAACTCGCAACTGTTACTGGTCATTGTTGCTCAAAATGGTCAATTATTGCCGTGTTTTTGTCTGTACTAATCGGTCGGACCGGGAAAAGCATTTGGAGTACTTCAGATTGCCAAAAGCTATTACAAATCAGGGAGAAGAGTGCAAAACATTTTCGGAGGAAAGAAGGCAGAATTGTTGGGTCGTAATTCTAAGACGAAGGAGCCAGCTTGTACGGATCTTCACAACCTATTAGTCTGAGTTTATCAGAATATTGCGCCCTTTCCTGCTGACTAAGTCCTTCTCTGTATGTTTTAGCAGCTTCCACACGGTTTCCGGTGGTTTAGACATCCTAAAATCTGCTTATGGTTTGGTTATGCTAATGGTTATGGTTATGGCTGGTTATAGTTAGGTTAAGGTTAATGGTCATGGTTAACTCATTCAGCGCCATTTATTAGAGAGGGCCCGTTGTAGCAATGCCACGCTTTAAAAGATAGGAGTGCATCACCTTGTTTGTAGAGCTATAACTATATTCTATATTATTAGCTATGGATACAATACTATGGCCCATTTGACATCAAATATATCTATCGTTCAATATGTGAAAAAGAATACGTTTTTTCATCCATACGTTCCCGTGTTATACCGTGGTGAATATAAGTAGGGTTTCAGAGTGGTCTGGGGTAATTCCCGAAAGGCTGAGTTATAGCCTCATACGTGAATTCTACTATAAACATTGCCGTTTCTTGCCTGGACACGCTACTATTCCCAAATCAAATTTAAATAATAGGTATTATGTTTCATCATGAATGCATGAAGGGGGGGGGGGTCGTTTCTGATTATTTGATTGCCAGTAATGGCATTCGTATTGAACACTAAAAACGTTGATCAGCTCAATCGGTATAAAAGCATTGCACGATCAAGCCAGAATTGATGTCAGATAGTCCTTACCTGTGATCTGGAGTATTCCAAAAATAATATTACAATTGTTTGATCGCCATCTGGTCCATCCGATGTCCATTTCGTCCACGACATAACCCACCACAACATATGGATTGCGAGCATTTGACACGCTTCAATGCAACCGGGAGAACCGCTCGACTGGCCCGACCCAGAAAACTGCACCGGAGACATTTGACCGTTGCACAGGCCAAGATATAAGCTTTCAAAGGGTGCTTGATACCACCGTCTAGCTGGATGCGGCCGGTATCGCACTTTGGCAATCTCAGACTCATTCCCTATGGTAAAACCAAGGTCCCTGGATGAATAATGAATACAAATATAGAATAAAAGAATAAACAACCAAAACGCGAGATATCTCGGGTCTGGCAGCCAACGCATGGCGAGTTAACCTGGCTTATCTCGGGTTTGGCAATTAAAGAGTTAAGGTTATTATTTGTTTATGGTTATGGTTAAGGTCAGGTTATGGTTAGGTTAAGGATATGGTTATGGTAAGGTTATGGTTAGCTTATGGTTATGGCTGGTTATGATTAGGTTATGGTTGTGGTTATAGTTATGATTATGGTTATACTTATGGTTATGTTATGGTTATGGTTATGGTATTGTTTAGGATTAGGGGCAGGGTTACAGTTTGTTGAACACTCATAAATCCTAAAAAGTTGGCACTCATGTGAACAGCCTGCCTATTTAGTTTTATTCAACAAAAAGAGATTTAACAAACAAAGCATTAAAAAGTATTTAGGTTTTTATTACTGTATGTATGTAACTACAGTTTCCTGTGTTTAGGTTCCAATATCTTAAAATAAACAAATACAATAAAATAAATAAAAAATACTCTGCATCAAAACTCCAGCTAGATGATTCAGCTGGATTAAAAGAGTCATTTTAGGCCCGGGATGTCAATGTTTGAGAGGAGAAGGCTATGAGAAGAATAAGATAAGATTAGATAGGATAAGATAAGATAGTCCTTTATTTGGGGAAATGTGGGCGTCATAGCAGCATGGGGGAGGGGAGGTACAGGTATGGGCAGGGTAATAGTAGAAAGACGTAAATATAGGCAATATAATTAACTCTGAATATAAAAAATATGAGAAAAATAAACGGTGTAAACAAAGGTGCAGATGAGGGTCTGTATGCCTATGGGTTATATTATATGTTACAATAAATATAGGCAATAGAATTTGAATCGGAATCTATATATTATGAGTAAGAGTAAAAGTAAACAGTGTATACACAAGGTACAGTATACACAAGGTAGCCTGCTATGCTGCTACTGCATGTCTTATCTTATTTTATCTTATATTGTATTATCTTATCTTATCTTATATTATATTATATATTATATTATATTATCTGTCTCTGAACGGCATGCAGTCGCTTCCAGCTCCAACTGTGTTGCATGGCGTTGAGAAGGGGCTTAGTGATGCAACACACATAAGACACACACAGACACATACATACACACACACACACACGCACACACATACACACACGCACGCACGCACGCACACACACACACACACACACACACACATACACACACACACACACACACACACTCACACACACAAACAGTGGCTCAGGAGGTAGAGCACTCATCTGGTAATCGAAAGGTGCAAGAGACATTTTGCATACTGGCGTGCCCTTGAGCAAAGACACTTGACCCCTAACTGCTCCCAATGAGCAGGTCGGCACCTTGCATGGTCCCTTGCATGGTCCCCCCTCGGTGTTTGAATGTGTGAGTGGATGGGTGGATGAGTCATAAGTTGTAAAGCGCTTTGGATGAAAGATCTATAGATACAGTACAAACACACACACACACATACTGTATATACATGGACAGTTGGACACACACATTAACACACACACACTCACACATAAATACTGTATACTGACACACATTATGCATGGACACACACACACACACACACACACACACAGATAGATACATATATGCATAAACACACACACACACACACACACACACACACACACACACACACACACACACACACACACACATACACACACACACACACACACACACACACACACACACACACACACACACACACACACACGCACACACAGTCACCCCCCTTGTGTTGCAGAGGTTGAGAGAAACATGATTCATTTTAGTGGCTGCACTGCCCCCCGCTGGTCAAATTATGAACTGCACCCCCATGACCCCACTGAGTGACCCATATTGTGACTGTCATGCAGACATCCTGTGTATCCAGTTTGTATTTGTTTTAAGCCATCCAGGTGTACATTTCCTTTTTTTTTTTTTTTGCAGAATTCCATCTTGGAATTCCCATTGTGGAATTTTAGAACGTTGCATTCTCAAAAATGTTATCCCACGCGCAAGGCCACTCTATGCCGGAAAACAATGATAGCAGGCCTACTACTGTAATTTACCTATCTCAAGGAAAGCAACCGTTGTGATTGGAGGATCAAGAAAAGAGGGTGGGGTTGAGATAAGGTCGACTGACAGCAGATGTTGTCTCACATGTCCGAGGGTCAAGCCAAATACACAATTGTTAAAATATATATATGTAGTGTTAATTCCTGGAAAAAAAAAGTTTTATAGAGATACGTAGGTACATAGATACACAACAATACTAATAAGTAATAAGACTTAAAATCATTGCGGAATTGTAAGAGGTTATGATGCCGTTTAAATGCGGTGACAGTAACGTTATTTGGACGCTACTTTTCACTGTCCAACAGGGCTGTACCACACACAAACATTCTAAATAAACAACTAGTCAACAACTTACCCATAAATAAAGCAGAACGTGGCACGACAAACCACGAAAATCAACTACCCTCTGAGGCAGAGTCATTGACACGATTTTTTTAATATATTTTATTTATAGCATTTTCAGCTTCTTTGGTCAATGCAGGACCTTTTGGCCACACAGGACCGACAGAGGAGAGAGGGTGAAGCGGGAGGAGAGGAGGGGAAGACATGCGGCATATGGCCACCGGGTCGGGGATTCGAACCCGGGGCGACCGCTTCACGACTCAGCGTGCTATGTGGTGTGCTAGTGGAGCGCCCCAGAGTCATTGACACGATTAACAACATCCAATACCTTGTTCATAAAATCCGATGGATTGAAGGGGGATGTTTCCTGAAATCGAATGTTTTCTCATGTTGTTTATGGGCGTCGCTCGAAACTCCAACTCGCCAACGAAAGCAATCGTCTTGATTCGCATGCAAATGTTATTCCACCCCCACGCAATGACCAAAGTCACACGGAAACAGCCTTTTTTAAACAAAGAATTGTTACTATTAGAGATACTATAACTGTTATCTTTTATAGTAAATAGTTCTTAAAGATTCAAACTGTGATAATGTGGGGAAAAAACTAAAAACACCCCAAAAAATTTTTCAACAAATCTTCTCTTGTGATTTGACGTGATTTCACTTCCGCGACTTGAGGTGGAGAGTGCTGGGCACGGTCACATATATGAAGCAACAGAGCTGCTGCAGTAGTACAGCCGTTGATAAATGTTCAGTCAAACGACTGTATACTATAGAACATACCGGAAAGTGGGGCCTATTTATGTACTCCCTCTGTGTCTATACATCACTATTCTTTTTACTGGATCAATGAACACTGTTTTATGTGGCCTACTGTACTAAACATCTTGTGCACAATGAACGGGAGGAAGTTACTGTACATACCCGGTAAATGACCGAAAGGCATATTACTGCGATAAAATCACCAATGTCAAATGGAGCCGCTACGCACATTATTGGAAACATGTCCGCTGGCTAGATTTAAGCACTTAATGTGTCGAGCCATACCTGGTTATTTTTTCTCTTTCTTTCTTTTTAGCTCGTTGACTGCTTGTAGATGCTAAAACGGAGTTCGATTTTGTCATTTCTCTGTTTAATGGAGGATACTTTATGTGTCTGTGAGCCCCCCCCCCCACCCCCCCGTTTCTTCACGCATGTCTGTGACTGGATAAGTAGCCTGCTTCTGCGTGGAAAGCACAGTTTGTTCATTTTCAAGGCCCTTTCAAGGCCCTCCTTATGCTACCTCCTTTATTGGAATGGGATTTTGGAATGTATGGAACCCGTTCTAGTGACTGGCTGGTCCTTAAAGGAACACGCCAATATTTTGGGAAATTCGCTTATTGTCTTCTCCAGAGAGAGAGACAAGAAGATAGATACCAGTTTCCTCTCTGTGCATTCAGTAGAAAGCTATCTGCCTGCATGTTAGCCTAGCTTAGCACAATGAATGGAATGAATGACCAGTTAGCTTGGCATTGTCCAACTAACACCTCTCCCGAAGGCTAACCGGTCATGAAACCAAGAGTTTGCTCTGAACAGGGTAAATCTGCATTCTGCTATGATGCCCCTCTAGCTCATGGAAAAAAGCTTGAGATTATCCCCTCTGTTGCAGAGTTTAAAACCTTGATTTCCAACCTTTGTCAATCAAGTTGTACGTGTTTTAATTGATTTGTTATCCTTGCTTTTTGCCTCGTCTTGTTGTCTTACTGTTATGGTTGTATATGCTGTGTGATTGTATATGTTTTTTTTAATTATTTCTCTATGTACACTCGACGTGACTGTAAATGAGGGAAACCTGGGTTGCCTTTCAAGTATAAAGGTTTAAAATTAAATTAAATTTGGATTTGATCGCTGAATAAGTATTTTGTGTAGTGCAAGATGGATATGCGCCATGCTCTTTCCGTACAAATCAATATTTAACTAGGCCAGGATGTATTAAAAGCATTATGTTTTTGGCCACAGATGCCTTAGAAACTAGGAAAGCCCCATGAAAGGTTCCTCGGCCAAAAAGCAA
The DNA here is from genome assembly GCF_963971535.1 of Notolepis coatsorum. Lineage (NCBI taxonomy): Eukaryota > Metazoa > Chordata > Actinopteri > Aulopiformes > Paralepididae > Notolepis > Notolepis coatsorum. The sequence goes on from NC_140165.1 coordinate 49,776,987, forward strand.
GTAATTGAATATCCTAGTTCAATAAACTCTGAAGAGTGTTGCCCATTCATCCTTTTTTTTGCCCTGGTTTTGCTCCTGAAAATGTACTTCTCCCAAGTTCTATGTGAGGCTCATATTCTTAGGGTCAGATGCAAGGTGTTATTTGTTATGACGGATGATTTAAAAGAGCGATAAATCATTTCAACCCAGTCCACAAAACTCTTCCCAAATCCAAACTTCCTCAAAGTTTCAAATAATTAAGGCCATTCGATCGAGTCATAACAGCTGCATGAGCTGCATCTTTTATATATTACATAAGAATACAATATATTAAAAATGCGACTCATATTGAAAAATGAAAGTGTCAGGGATAAATCCAGCTTGATCCGGGTGGATAACTTACTGCTCTGTGGAGACATACTGCTCTGTGGAGACTTACTACTCTGTGGAGTCTTACTGCTCTGTAGAGTCTTACTGCACTGTGGAGTCTTACTGCTCTGTGGAGACTTACTGCTCTGTGGAGACGTACTGCTCTGTGGAGTCTTACTGCTCTGTGGAGACTTACTGCTCTGTGGAGACTTACTGCTCTGTGGAGTCTTACTGCTCTATGGAGACTTACTGCTCTGTGGAGACTTACTGCTCTGTGGAGACTTACTGCTCTGTGGAGTCTTACTGCTCTGTGGAATCTTACTGCTCTGTGGAGACTTACTGATCTGTGGAGACTTACTGCTCTGTGGAGTCTTACTGCTCTATGGAGACTTACTGCTCTGTGGAGACTTACTGCTCTGTGGAGACTTACTGCTCTGTGGAGTCTTACTGCTCTGTGGAATCTTACTGCTCTGTGGAGACTTACTGCTTTGCTCTGTGGAGACTTACTGCTCTGTGGAGACTTACTGCTCTGTGGAGTCTTACTGCTCTGTGGAGTCTTACTGCTCTGTGGAGACTTACTCAGTAGACAAGGTTGCTTCCAAGGTTGTTCGGTGTATTGGGTCCCTTTCTTCAGCTGTACGGTCTAACCTTAGAAATCTCTAAGGTTATTAACCTGTGTAATATTTGATCAGGCTATGTACTTCGATCAACATATCAAAGCGTTGAGTCGTACATCTTTCTTCCATTTTTAAGAAACATTGCCAAACCCAGGTCTGTTTATGTTTATTAGGATCCCCATTAGTCATCATCGTGTTGACTATTCTTCCTGGGTTCCTGAATGAAACATTCAGTGTAAATCAGTCATATATCACATACATAATCAATAGAAAATAAAACAAAAGGTCATAGGTGAATCCATTTGATCATTCACATGGTATATCAGCCTGGCTAGACTTACTGCAATTCCCTTTTCACCTGCCTCAGCAAGTCATCCCTGAACCAGAAACACTGCTGTAAGACTATTGACCAGGTCCAGCAGTACAGCTCACACCATACACACCCAGGACAGGAAGGCTCTACAGAGAGTGGTGCGCTCAGCAGAGCGTACTACGGGTATTGCACTACCACCCCTGCAGGACTTATACAATAGGAGGTGCAAATTCAGATTCAGATTCAGATTCAGATTCAGATTCCTTTATTGAGCCATTTGTGTAAAACACATTGGTAATTTTTGCAGCAATACAGTGTATGCATTTTCTATCTTTTTTCACAGTAAACAACACCAACACAGACAAGAAACGAAACAGTGCAGTGGGGGATTAATCAATAAAGTACATATATATATATATAAAGTGAAGAGTGCAGAGATCCAGTACGGACTAGTGCAGTGCAGTCAGTGTCATTATGCCAGTGTCACTTGGGGGCAGAGGAGGGGGGGGGGGGTACCGAGGGGGGGGGGGGGGGGGGGGACCTGAGGCATTGATCAGCCTGGCGGCTGAGGGGAAGAAGCTCAGTCTGTGTCGAGCTTTCACAGCCTTTGGGATCCTCAGCCTTCTCCCAGAGGGGAGCAGGGTGAAGAGGCTGTGACCGGGGTGGGATGGGTCGGCCATGATCTTCCTCGCCCTCTTCAGCACCCTGGAGTCTGCAGAATAATGAAGGACCCTTACCACCCCAACAATAGCCTGTTCAAACTGCTGCGGTCAGGCAAGTGCCTACGCATACATACAGCAAGAACAGAGAAACTCAGACTCAGCTTCTTCCCCCAGGCCATCAGAACACTGATCCCTCCACACACAGGCACACATGAACACACACACACACACACACACACACACACACACACACACACACACACACACACACACACACACACACACACACACACACACACACACACACACACTGTAGGGGTATTGAAAAGTCTGGAAAAGCACAGGTATTACATGTTGGGGGGGGGGGGGGGGGGGGCTGTCGGGAGATGAAATAATATTAAATATATTAAATATTTTTGTATTCATGTCGTTGTGTTTTGCGTGGCTACCGGGAGCTTGGTGCATCTGGCGAGAGCTTGTATGGAACGTGCAAGCATTTTTGTTGTACAGCCACCAATTCAGTGTCGTAATGTGTGTTGTTTTTTGCTAGTATATGAAATTGGTATTAAATCTTGCTCTAAGTGGTATTAAAAAGGTCTTAAAAAGTCTTAACTTGTTGAAACCTGCCGATATCCCCCCCCCCCCACACACACACCAAGAGCCACTTAGCCCACATTCATGTCAAAACAGAGGCAGAGAGCAGGGTATCTATTTTAGTTTTTTAATAGTCAGAGTTGGGGCTGATCTAAGATCTTCTGTAAATTTATTCCAGCTGTGTGCAGCATAAACACTGAATGCTGCTTCACCATGTTTTGTTTTAATCCTATAGGAACAGTTAGCAGACCGGTCCCTGATGACCTAAGAAAGAGGGGTCATAATGTGGAAGCTAGTCAGAGATGTATTTTGGCCCTAAACCATTAAGTGGTTTATAGACAAGTATAGCAGTATTTTGAAGTCAATTCTATGACACACTGGTAGCCAGTGCAGAGACCTGAGAAGTGGTGTACATTTACATTTACATTCTGTCATTTAGCTTGACTCTTTTATCCAAAGCGACTTACAAGTTCTGTACGACAAGTCAGCAGGAAGGGTACGACTCTTCCAGCTGAGTAACAATGTTCTTCAAAGTGTTGAAATTTGTGTGCTGCAGTGTTGAGTGCATAGTAGTAGAGACATATTAGTATAGGAAGAGAGCATTTTTTTTCATTGAATAATTGTGTTTTTAGTCGACGGCAAAATATTGGCCGGGTTTTGGCTGTCCTAACTCTTGGGAAGTTCGTTCCACCATTGTGGAGCGAGGACCGAGAATAGGTGGCTCTTTGATGACCCTCCTGGAGCCCCGGACAGGAGTGGGTCTGAGGCGGCCAGAAGATGTAGAGCGGAGGGGTCTTGATGGTCTGTAGTGTATGGTGTAATATGTTCGCTTTCTTTGTTAGCAGCAACATCTAAATGAGCTGTAGCTGAGAAAAGACTATTACAGTAAACCTACTGGAAATTAAAGCGTTAATTGGTTTTTCTGTCTTGTTTGGACATGTATTCTCTAATTCTTGCTATATGTTAAAGATGATAATAGGCTGATTTTGTTATAGATATTGATGATGTGGGTGTTAACATTTTTATCTGTGTCAATAATAACACAGATATTTCTGACTTGGTTTTTAGACTTAAAAAAAAGAAAACAAGATCAAGATGTACATCAACTGAGTGCGGCTAAGTGGCGCAGTGGGCAAGGCGCTCGCCACTAACGCAGGATATGCTGGGTTCGAGCCCAGCTCTCGGCGTTGCTTCCGGCTTGGCTGGTCGTTCATACTAATACAATTGGCAGTATTAGGGGGTGGGAAAGCCGGTGGGTGGGGATCGGATGTTGGACAGCGACTCCTACAGGTCGGTTGGTGCGCCTGTACAGCAGAATCAGGAAGTATTGGGGGCAGCGTGAGCCTCCCACGCGTTACTCCTCGCCACTGAGAGATCGCGCTGTGCAGGTGAAAAGATGCGATGGCTTCCTCCTCGTGTACCGGAGGGGACACGTGATGCAAGGCTTCGTCCACATTGCAGCCGACCAGTGGGAGGCATGGTCTAACAACGTTCGAGACAGGGGAGGGTAGAATTGAATAATACGAAATTGGAATGGGAGACAAATAGAAAATGGGGAGAAAAAGTAGATAAAAAAAAAAAGATGTGCACCAACTGTAAGCTTTTCTTCTTTAGCACCAAAGACAATTGTCTAAGTGTTTTCTTTGTTTAGTTGGAGGAAATGTTGGCACATCCAGTCATTGATTTGGTCAATGCACAGATGCAGTGAGTCTATAGGAGCTTAGTCACTCGATAAGATAGCTATATATAATTGAGTGTCATCTGCATAGTTAATAGGTAAGAGAATATGTCCTTTTGCATACTTAGGCCTAGTGGGAGCATATAGAGGTTGAATAAAAGAGGTCACATAATTTAACCTTGAGGTACCCCACATGTCATGCTAGTTCACTCAGATATGTAGTTGCCAATGGAAACAAAATAGGCCATGTCTTGCAGACAGGGTCTGAACCAATTTAAGAACATGCCGGAGAGTCCAACACAATTTTTCCAGTCTGTCTACTAGTATTGAATGATAAACAGTGTCAGAAGCAGCACTGAGATTCAGTAACTCTAGGATATAAATGAGACAGAATCAGTGTTCATGCGACTGTCATTAAGAACATTAATAGGAGAACTTTCGGTGCTGTGATGGGGTCTAAAAACCTGCATGGAATTAGTCTAAGAAACCATTTGAACGTTGTTACCTTATTTTGGGATTATTTTACTTATAAAGGGTAGATTTGATATGTGTCTGTAATTGCTAATTATTGCCTGGCTACTTTTTTTTTTTTTTTTACAACTGCAGTTTGCAAAGCCTTTGTAACTAAGTAAGTCTGTCGCCAAGCAGCTGTAAACATGTTTAAGGAAGCTTGTTGGCATGGTGTCAAGGCAGCATCTTGATGGCTTAAGATGTTCTAGAATTTCCTCAAGAGTTTTGGAGTCAATGGCATTAAACTGGGTCATGTTTATCAGGTTACTTTTATATGAACATGTTTGTTTAATGTGGAACTACTGATAGTTTGTCTAATGTTTTGAATTGTATCCCTAGGGAAAGAAGCAAAGTTAGTGCATTTATCAGTGGATAGGAATTCAGGGACTATTTGTGCCGGGGGGGGGGGGGGGGGGGGGGTTAGTCAAATCAAGTGTGTGCATTGTTAATGTTTTTGTTCATGATGTCAGAGAAGAAAGATTGTCTTGCACTTTTCATTTATAGATTGTAGTCCCTCTGCAATTTTGTTGTAATGTGGAGCTTCGCTTTACGCCTTTTAAACACCCTTTTCTTCTGTCTTTTCTTCTGGATCTGTTTACAAATGCAGCATTTCTCCACGGTGCTTTTCGCTCGCCAGAAGTTGATTTCACCCTAACAGGTGCAATAACATCAATAACATTAAAAAAAAGGTCATTAACAAAGTTAAAGGTTGGTGACGGTGAAATATCAACAGAGGCTGAGGCAAAATTTGTATTCTCATTGATTTAACTTCACTATCACAATCCCAAAGATTTTGCGTGCTTCACGGCCCGCCCCTCTCTGCAACTAGAGTGCCGAAGTTTACAGTATGCAGTGTGGTCGGCAAAATAGTTCTGTTTCAACATTCGGATTGTGATACATTTCACAGGAGAGCATACTGAGACCAGTAAGAGTACACCCTGAGCTTCCTGTCTCGGAAAGGAAATGTATCGTTGTTTTTGCAGGATTTTAACGATTAATGATTGCCCAATGCCCACCCTCTGCTATTGTAGCCTAGTGAGAGCCGGCAGGGAAATTGTAGCTCAATACTGGCCCGTTCAGTGAAAAGATGGACTCAGTGTCAGGTACATGGTAGACAGACCGCAAATCTAAGGGTCCACGGGGTCTACTATCCAAAATAGCAAAGTTATCCTTCAACAGTTTACGATCAAATATGAATGTCAGGAGTAATAGATATCTCAAGGAAAATGCACAGATGATCAGACAGAGCAACATCAATAGCCGTAGTAACGGGCGGCACGGTGGCGCAGTGGTTAGCACTGTTCCCTCGCAGCAAGAAGGTCCTTTGTTCAAACCCCAGCAGGGTCTGCGTGGAGTTAATGTTCTCTGTTTGCGTGGTTTTCCTCCGGGTACTCCGGTTTCCTCACACACCAAAAAAAGGGCATGTTAGGTTTCCTGCCATAGCCCTTGACCAAGGCACTGGTGTTACAGTTGGGTTTGTCCCCGGGCACATCACTGTGTGGCTGCCCCACATAGTCAGAATGAGTCAAATGCAGAGAACGAATTTCCCCAAGGAGATTAATAAAGGTTCAATTTAACCTAACCTCTTGACAGTCCTGCACATTTAGCATTAAACACCTGTCGATTGCATAGCCAAAGCTATTTGAAAGCTATTCTTGAACCATTTATAGCACATGCATGAGTCTGGCCTCTTTTGAAAGGAAACATTCTGAGTTACAGAGTTTTTTTTTTTTTTTTTTTTTTTTTACTTACGTCTGAATTATTTTGCAAACCGATGCCTGCAAAAGAGTTCCAGCTGAGAGGTATTAGCTGCAAAACACAATGGGTCCATAGCCTGAAGTCTAGTACAGGTCCAAAGCTGAACAATACCACCGAAAATTTGTGTTTTACACATTTTTTCTAATGGCCATTGGCAACAATGCATTCACACACGCAGGAGATGTCGAGTGAGTCTTTCTCTTTCGCCAGAGAAAAAAACATATCCTCAGAAATATCCCTCACGTAAGATATCCTCGTTTCCAGAATTTCATTGGCTACAAAAACGGTTAATAATTTTCATCCTAAGAATCCTATGAAATGAAATCAGTCAGAAAGAGTGGGCAACAGTGACATTAGACCCTAAAGCCTCTCATGCAAAAGGTATATTATTTTTGAAACCTCATATGATCCTACAAGCATGGCCGTAGCCAGCTATGAGGTCACCGAGGTCCGGACCTCGGTAATTTTTTATTTTTATTTTTTTTATCTTTTTCCCGCTAAACAGTTAGAAACACCCATCACACTAGATGAACTTAGGGAGGCCATATCTGAAATGCAAAGTGGTAGGGCTCCTGGAAGAGACGGTATCCCACCAGAAATGTACCTCTCATGTTGGGATGTAATTGGACCCCTATTACTTAATATGATTCTATATTCAATCAAGGAGGGGAACTTCCATAAGAACGACAATATTGCACTCATAACAGTCCTCCTTAAAAAATACAAAGACCCCACCGATTGCGGTAGTTATAGACCCGTAAGCCTCCTCGGAACCTATATCAAGCTGTACTCCAAGGTATTAGCCATCAGACTTCAAAAGCATATGACGTCTTTAGTTCATCCTGACCAGACTGGCTTCATAAGAGGCCGCTTGATCACGGATAATATAAGACGGTTACTACATGTGCTAGATGCCAGCAAGGATGACACCACACCTAAGGCGATGCTGTCCCTGGATGCGATGAAAGCCTTTGATAGGTTGGAATGTTGAAACTTGTTGTGTGCCGTGTTGGTCAGGACTCCCTGGAAGAAGAGATCTTGTATCTCAATGGGACATTCCTGGATAAATAAAGGATAAATAAAAAAATTAAAATTAAAAAAATGGTCTTATCTATGGGCAGTATTAGAAAGGATGGGGTTAGGAAAAGGATTCATTGATATGATTAAAGTATTATACAGACCCATCGGCCATGATTACAACAGGTATAATCACCTCCGAAATCTTTACTGTATCGCGCTCTTCCAGACAGGGTTGCCCTCTTAGTCCCGGACTATTCGCTTTATCATTAGAGCCTTTAGCACAATATATAAGACAATCCCAATCCATAGAACCAATCGCAATTAAGGGCACACAACATCATATTAGTTTATATGCGGACGACGTAATATTGTTCATGCAAAACCCTAACACCTCAATGCCTCATCTTCTCAAGTTGATTGATGACTTTGGCAATCTATCGGGATTTAGGATAAATTGGCCAAAGTCGGCTTTCCTTCCACTTAATGCCCCTGCAAAGAATATACTCCTTCCAGAAGAAATACCAATGGTTAAACACTTCAGATGTTTAGGAATTGAGGTATTCCCTACTATAAGCCAAACGGTGAAGTACAATTACACAAAAATCCAAGATAAGATCAAATATGACTTTGACAGGTGGTCCAAACTTAAAAACTCAGTACAGGCACGAGTATCAATAGTTAAGATGGATGTTTTACCTAGAATCAACTTCATTAGCTCAATGTTACAGTTACCCCCTCCTGATGGTTACTGGAAAAAATTACACTCCACCGCATATAAATTTATTTGGAATAACAAACCTCCACGAATAAAAAGATCCACCGCACAGAGAAACAAAGCCGACGGAGGTTTGGCATTTCCAGACTTTTACCACTATTTTAAAGCGTACTCTTTAAGACCACTGACAACCTGGTTTGACTCCCAAGCATCTGTATCCTGGAGAAACTTAGAAGAAAATATAGTAGCACCACATAGACTGCAGGACATAGTATACACCATATTATCAATTAAGCAATGCGAATTGAAATTTGGCCCCCTTATTACACATGTGATCCGGATATGGCGTGAAACACAAAAAAAAATTCTAACCAACATAAATGGCATAGCCATACTCCCCTATTCAATAACAATGCACTCCTTATTGGAAAACAACCTATAAGATACCCCAAATGGGAAAAGCAGGGCATACACACATTGGGAGATGTTTTCAACAAACAGGGTTTTTGTAGCTATCAAGATATTCATAAAAGATGTAACCTCACCAGTTCCACATATTATTTTTATGCACAGTTATTGGATTGTTTGAAGGCTCATGGAGTCCCATTAAGGATACCAATTGAGCACCACAGATATCACAAATTCTTCTATGAAAGAGAGACATCAAGAGGATTCGTATCTGATTTTTATCATCACTTACTAACGTTTTTGTATGGAATCCTCCTCCTAGACTCAGTCTGGAGGAGGGATATACCAGACTTGGAAATAGATTTTGATTGGCAAGAAGTCTGGGCAAACATTCGAATTGCGTCACGTAACCCGGACCATCAACAAATTAATCTTAATTATATTCATAGGACATACCTGACTCCTATAAGATTGAACAGAATGGGACTTAAACAAGACTCCCTATGTTCCTTATGTACAAATGGGGATGAGGGTATTGGGATTGCCCACCGGTTAAGATATTTTGGAAAGAAGTGTCCCAGCAATTATCAGTATTCTTATCTCTGAACATACCTGTACATCCCACTGTATTGCTGTTGAATGATGTATTTCAGTTTGCAGCCCCTATACAGCTAAAGAGACTAGTTTTATCTGGTCTCACAGCTGCTAAAAAGCTGATAGCATCACGATGGATTCAACCGGAAAAAATGTGCCGGAAGGTATGGGTTCTTACTTATCTCTATGTGATTTATCTAGAAATATCTACAGCAAGAATTTTAGGTGTCAGTGAAACCAACATTGCAATCTGGTTAGAAGTGGTGGAGAGAATAAAAGCTAGCATATGAAGTGTAGTGCCTGGTTAGAAACGAAAGAAAATGGATGGATTATCCAAGTGGGGGTCCGGGGGGGGTGAGCGAGCAAGAGCATATGTATGTAGGGTATTAGATAGCAAGTATTAGGTATATATCTCGTAAACTACATTTATAATGATTCAAATGGTGATTTCATTGGATGTTTACTGTTAACACTTTGGGTGCCGGCCAAAAATCCGGAAAATGACTGTGGGTTGCCAGGATTCCTGGACGATTCTAGCATATCTCATGATCTTAGCGGAGCTATTTCTATATTTTATATTATAACTATGGGGAAATGGTTGGGCTCATTTGAAGACGACAAGTTGATGTACACAATGCAAAAAAACGTTTGTTTCTGCATGTCTTCGTTCGTTCACAATTACAAGTTAAAAAACGTCAACAAAAGATAAAAGTGGAGGTAAATTATTTAGAAAGAAGTTACAGGCACTTTTATGAAAGGTGTGCCGGCGGGGTGATAATAGGTACTGAACGTGTTATAAAGCAATTTAGACTGGGATGGATGGATGGATGGATGGTTTGATTGATTGATTGTTTGACAGATTGTTTTATTGGTTTGATTGATAGAATGTTTTATTGTTTTGTTGATAGTTTGATTCATAGATTGATTTGTTTGATTGATTGATTACTTTGTTGGTCATTTGATTGATAGAATGTTTGATTGTTTTGTTGATAGTTTGATTCATAGATTGATTTGTTTGATTGATTGATTACTTTGTTGGTCATTTGATTGATAGAATGTTTGATTGTTTTGTTGATAGTTTGATTCATAGATTGATTTGTTTGATTGATTGATTACTTTGTTGGTCGTTTGATTGATAGAATGTTTGATTGTTTTGTTGGTAATTTGCTTGATAGAATGTTTGATTGTTTTGTTGATAGTTTGATTCATAGATTGATTTGTTTGATTGATTGATTACTTTGTTGGTCATTTGATTGATAGAATGTTTGATTGTTTTGTTGATAGTTTGATTCATAGATTGATTTGTTTGATTGATTGATTACTTTGTTGGTCATTTGATTGATAGAATGTTTGATTGTTTTGTTGATAGTTTGATTCATAGATTGATTTGTTTGATTGATTGATTACTTTGTTGGTCGTTTGATTGATAGAATGTTTGATTGTTTTGTTGGTAATTTGCTTGATAGAATGTTTGATTGTTTTGTTGATAGTTTGATTCATAGATTGATTTGTTTGATTGATTGATTACTTTGTTGGTCATTTGATTGATAGAATGTTTGATTGTTTTGTTGATAGTTTGATTCATAGATTGATTTGTTTGATTGATTGATTACTTTGTTGGTCATTTGATTGATAGAATGTTTGATTGTTTTGTTGATAGTTTGATTCATAGATTGATTTGTTTGATTGATTGATTACTTTGTTGGTCGTTTGATTGATAGAATGTTTGATTGTTTTGTTGGTAATTTGCTTGATAGAATGTTTGATTGTTTTGTTGATAGTTTGATTCATAGATTGATTTGTTTGATTGATTGATTACTTTGTTGGTCATTTGATTGATAGAATGTTTGATTGTTTTGTTGATAGTTTGATTCATAGATTGATTTGTTTGATTGATTGATTACTTTGTTGGTCATTTGATTGATAGAATGTTTGATTGTTTTGTTGATAGTTTGATTCATAGATTGATTTGTTTGATTGATTGATTACTTTGTTGGTCGTTTGATTGATAGAATGTTTTATTGTTTTGTTGATCGTTTGATTCATAGATTGATTTGTTTGATTGATTGATTACTTTGTTGGTCATTTGATTGATAGAATGTTTGATTGTTTTGTTGATAGTTTGATTCATAGATTGATTTGTTTGATTGATTGATTACTTTGTTGGTCGTTTGATTGATAGAATGTTTTATTGTTTTATTGATTGTTTGATTCATAGATTGTTTGATTGATTGATTGATTGATTGACAGTCCGACTGACTGACAAACTTGAAATGCAGTAATACTATTATATCGATCAGGTGAGAATATATTGTATTGATCAGGTTAGTAGATATTGTACCGATCAGGTATTATAGATCATGTGCATGCAATAAACTAAACAAAAAAACATTTTGACTGTTTCTCATTCATGTACTGTGCATAATCTGCTCCTGTGTTGTAGACACTGTGTTGCTCTGTACCTACCCGTTTTCCAATTTATTCGTCCATACATGATAAACACATTCATAAAGTAATAATATCTTGTATTGATAATATATCAATTAGTTTCACCTGGAAATACTACTACCTCATCAACCACCATGCCTGGCGCTAATGAACAAGTAAGTTATAACTACTGGTGTAGGTCCAGACAACATTATTATAAAATACAGAATACTTTACAATGCAGAAAACTTGAAACTTTGATGCCATGAAAATTTTTATTGTAAAATATGTTCAATAAACTGGGTGACAAGTCATCAGTACCAACCATTGTTGCTGTGCATTATATGCTGGTAACATTCACAGTATAGGATTATGGTAATTTACCAAGACAATACCTTATAAAAAGTGAACACTGTGATGATAACCAACCATTGTTTCAGTGCATTTAGGAGTTTGTTGGTAACATTCACAGTATAGGATTATGGTAATTTACCAAGACAATACTTTATAAAAAGTGAACACTGTGATGATAACCAACCATTGTTTCAGTGCATTTAGGAGTTTGTTGGTAACATTCACAGTATAGGATTATGGTAATTTACCAAGACAATACCTTATAAAAAGTGAACACTGTGATGATAACCAACCATTGTTTCAGTGCATTTAGGAGTTTGTTGGTAACATTCACAGTATAGGATTATGGTAATTTACCAAGACAATACCTTATAAAAAGTGAACACTGGAGGATAATCAACCATTGTTTCAGTGCATTTAGGAGTTTGTTGGTAACATTCACAGTATAGGATTATGGTAATTTACCAAGACAATACCTTATAAAAAGTGAACACTGGAGGATAATCAACCATTGTTTCAGTGCATTTAGGAGTTTGTTGGTAACATTCACAGTATAGGATTATGGTAATTTACCAATACAATACCTTATAAAAAGTGAACACTGGAGGATAATCAACCATTGTTTCAGTGCATTTAGGAGTTTGTTGGTAACATTCACAGTATAGGATTATGATAATTTACCAAGACAATACCTTATAAAAAGTGAACACTGGCTGATGATAACCAACCATTGTGTCAGTGCATTTAGGAGTTTGTTGGTAACATTCACAGTATAGGATTATGGTAATTTACCAAGACAATACCTTATAAAAAGTGAACACTGGAGGATAACCAACCATTGTTTCAGTGCATTTAGAAGTTTGCTGGTAACATTCACGTCACATGAACTACAGGGCATATCTTACTTGGTCTCTCGCATCGATGACTGCATTGTCCATTGATAAATGGATGAAGCGCCAGATGATCTGTGGACCAAAAAATATCCAATACATGCTTCCAAAGTATATAAATAATAGGCCAATGGACTGCATTAGAAAAGTGTGGTATGTTACCTACAGTATATACTTTTATAAACTGGGTGACTGTCAGCAACCATTGGTTCTGTGCAAACGGTAAAAATGAGGGGGGAAAAAGATAAATAAAAAAAAAACTATATACACACACAATGCAAATTATGAATGGAGTCGATACAGCTAGATCGCTAACATAACGTCTCATCTGCAAGTGGTCCAAACATGCCTATGCAATATCGACAACCGTGGCCCAAATACATGTGTTCAACGCATTTGTCTTGTACAGAAAACAGTGCAACTACCCATACACTATACTATACTATACTATACTACAATATACTATACTATACTATACTACACTATACTATACTACACTCAGCTAGCTATACTATGTACCGGTACACATGGTTCTGTCTGTATCACACAATGATGGATTATTTAGAAGTAATCTGTACTTCTGTGTGCCGGATTATTTAGAAGTAGTCTGTACTTCTGTATGACAACTAATAAAGAAACTATTTAGAGAAATCCCTCTTTGTGTGGTACAGAGCGAAGCATTTGTCACGATGCAGGGGGACTTTGCACGATGTGCAAAAATATCTGGTCTCACTCCTGATGCCACGCCTGCTGCAGACACGACATTTCCTACACGGTAGCTTTTTCTTCGGGTGGCTTTGTATGCAACCATTACATGCTTCACAAAGCCACCCACTAATCTGCTCTGCGGGTCCCCCAGTGGGGCCCTAGGGTCGACACGCCCCACCTGCTCAGCCCCTGCCTCCTCCTCATCCCCACCCCCTGCCTCCTCCCCTGCCTCCTCCCCTGCCTCCGCCTCCGCCTCCATCTCCGCTGTCACCCCAGGAATCTTCTTCTCCTTATCGTCTGTGTAGGTCCGCGCCACAGCCCTGGTGAACCGGAAGAGGTTGGAGTAATGCCCTTGTGGGTGCTTTTTTTTGTACAAGACAAAAGCGTTGAACATACATATTTGGATCAGATACATCACAAACTTTTTGGTCCACTTTCCAGTCTTACGTGTAACCGGATAGTACGATATATTCTGATCCAGCTGATCGATGCCGTTCATGAATTTATTGTACTCCATGATTGATGATGGCTTGAGCATCTCCACCCTCAGCGCTTTGCCCTTCTTCTGCTTCTGCCACACCATCGCCTTTTCCATGGTGTCCTCGTGGAAGCTGCTGATGGTCTTCACGATTCTTTTATCGCGCCATGCCACGATCATGACCTCCTTGTTGTTGACCGCAATGCGCTCCCCCACACCAATGTCACGTTTGGTCATGTTCTTGATGATGGCTGGCTCGCCCCGGTGCTTCCTGAGGGTACCACAGACGTCGGTCCTCAACTGTCGGAGCCTGGCGGACATACGTACGGAGTTGTAGAAGTTGTCCATAAAGAGCGTATAGCCGGCCCCAGACAGACGTCCAAGCAGACCGACGACCGTGTCCCCCAGGAGCGAGCCTTCCCGACAATATGGCTTAAATGAAAAGCAATATCCTGTGCGAGATTCGCACAGGAAGTAAGACTTGATACCATAGCGGGTGGGCTTGTTTGGGTTGTAGACCCGGAAGGTCAGGCGGCCTCGCCATGCCATCACCCCCTCGTCAATGGCGAGCTCGCGTTCAGGCTGGTACAGCTCCTTGCACCTCGTGTTTACATGGTCGACTACAGGGCGTACTTTGCACAATTTGTCTCTAACCTCCAGGGAAGTATTGTCCGCAAAGTGGAGGAATCGCCAGATCAATTGAAACCTGTTGCGTGGCATGGTCTCAGAGTAGTACGGTGTGTGCATCATGTCGTCAGTGGTCCACATCTGGTCCACGCGAGGCTTCCGCAGGACACTGCTAAGGAAATTGAGTCCGAGGAACTTCTTCAGCTCCTTCAATGTGAGGGGCTTCCAAAGCAGTGCCCTGCTACTGGTTAGCGTGGGGTCCAGCCGGGCAATGGACTGCTCAGCGTAGAGGTTGGACTGGGCAACAATAGAGTTCAGAAAAGCATCTGTCAGGAACAGATCCATCCATTTCGCAGGCCGGTAAGATCTGAGTGCCATGGCGTCCTGGAGCAACCCCGGTTGGGCTGTGAAGGGGATCCTTTGAGGCACCCAGCCCTCACGAGACCAGGCATTCTCCTCTTCCTGGCGGATCGCAGCCCTGCTCTTCGCTCCTCCACGTCGCACGCCACGACCTGTCAATTATACAAATATACTATAACACCCCTACTGTAGACATTCATATGCCACGTAGTTACAAACTGTGTGAGTGAATGAGTGAGTGTGTGTGGGGTTCAGATGTCAGAGCTGGACGTGGTGTGGGGGTCAGAGGTCAGAGCTGGAAGTGGTGTGCAGAGTGAGGCCAACTTACCGCTCTTAGATGTGCGTTTCCGCCCTGCAACGGGTTCCGGCATGTCCAGACTAGCATCCAGTTCTAGAATCACATGATGTAATACATTACACTAGGGCAACGTATTGTCATTGTATTTACCACCATCACCACCAGACCAGGCCCTGCAGCAGCCAGTCACCACCAGGCCCAGGCTCTAGCAGCAGCCAGTCACCACCAGGCCCAGGCTCTAGCAGCAGCCAGCTACCACCAGGCCCAGGCTCTAGCAGCAGCCAGTCACCACCATGTACAATTACCTGCAGGAGTAGAATGTGATCCCATGTCGTTGCCAGTCTCAGCGTCACTATCGGCAGGGTCTGCGCCAGAATCTGAATTGGATTAAATTCATTCAGTAAGTAAGTCTCATAAAACACAATAGTAATACATTTACACATACATAAATGTAGTTAGTACATACCCAAGCATGTTGGTGTATTGGCCCCGGATTCGGTTTCGGAGCCTGTATGAACACAAAATAAATAAGCGGCCATTGTACATCAAAGCATGTACATGTGTGTGTGTTGTAATCAATGGAATTTTACATATGCTACACAACCATGCATTTAAATATAGGCCTCACCATGTGCCCATGCCATTGTGTGTGTGTATGTGTGTGCTGTAATCAATGGAATTTGCATATAGAGGCCTCACCATGTACTGCGAAGTTCAAAGGTGTTGGAGAGGATTCATGCCTTTTGATCTTGTGTGTGTGTGTGTGTGTACACACACTGCACACACACACACACATACACACACATCAAAGGGCATGGACACATGGTGAGGCCTGCATCTTCACACACACACACATCCATGTAACCTAAATGTAGACAACTTCAAAGGGCTGGCATCTACACACACACACACACACATCCATGCAACCCGTGCAGCACATGGCCATCAACTATATCGATTTGAACATAAAACAATATTCACATTGCAACATGATACCACATTGATAGCTACACACTTCAAATGGCGTGCACATGCACACACACACACACACACACACACACACACACACACACATACACACACACATCAAATGGCATGGGGTGAGGCATCTACACACACACACACATCCATGTAACTAAATGTAGACAAACTTCAAAGGGCTGGCATCTACACACACACACACACACACACACATCCATGCAACCCGTGCAGCACATGGCCATCAACTATATCGATTTGAACATAAAACAATATTCACATTGCAACATGATACCACATTGATAGCTACACACTTCAAATGGCGTGCACATGCACACACACACACACACATACACACACACATCAAATGGCATGGGGTGAGGCATCTACACACACACACACATCCATGTAACTAAATGTAGACAAACTTCAAAGGGCTGGCATCTACACACACACACACACACATCCATGCAACCCGTGCAGCACATGGCCATCAACTATATCGATTTGAACATAAAACAATATTCACATTGCAACATGATACCACATTGATAGCTACACACTTCAAATGGCGTGCACATGCACACACACACACACATACACACACACATCAAATGGCATGGGGTGAGGCATCTACACACACACACACATCCATGTAACTAAATGTAGACAAACTTCAAAGGGCTGGCATCTACACACACACACACACATCCATGCAACCCGTGCAGCACATGGCCATCAACTATATCGATTTGAACATAAAACAATATTCACATTGCAACATGATACCAATTACCACGTCGACCACCACCACGTCGTCTCATGCCCAGCATGCAACTATTATCACTTACATTGATAGCTACACACTTCAAAGAGCCACTTCAAAGGGCGTGCACATGCACACACACACACACAAGACCATTACAACCTAACGTGTAGCACATGGTGGCCTGTACATGCCTACTATATCCTATATCATTCAACTATCGATTTGAACATGCACGTAAAACAATATTCACATTGCATTAGTAAACATGACGTACCGTTGCCCCGTCGACCACCACCGCGTCCCACGTCTGAATCGTGCGATGAATCAGACTCATAACACCTCCGACCCAAGCCGAGATCATCGTCAGATGATTCCGGAGCTAGAATATAATAAATGCATATCAGCGTTGGTTTGGCGAACTAACGTTACATAGTCACAGAATAAGCGTTAGGTAAATCATCAAATACACGTTTCACACACACACACAATCACATGCATATCGGCGTTGGTTTGTCAAACTAACGTTACATAGTCACAGTATGTAAATCATCAAATACACGTTTCACACACACACATATATATATATATATATATAAGACCGTGTAATTACCTGGTGGTTCCCAATCGGCGCTCCCATCAGATTCGTGGGCGGTCGAATCGCTGTCCCCTGACTCGCATGAAGAAGCTATGACCACAGCGGCAGCCTTCCTCTTCCTCGAACTGCGTCGGGTAGAGCCGCTCCCGGTCCCGGGGCGAGACGCGTTACTGGGCCCAGCAACGGTCTCACGGCTCTCTCCGATCGGAGCTACCAAAGTCGTTGGTGCTGCTGCTACTCGAACAACCGCGGGTCCAAACGCCAGCTTCGTCTGAACAAAGCGACCCGCCGCCGGATTGTCCCCTCGCTTACCTACACTACGTCTCTTCATACTGATCTAATAATCTAAATGAAACTACTAACTGATCAAACTACTATTACTACTACTGAAATATACTACCTAGACTACACACTAATCCCTCGAATAGTACTACTACTTAGCACGACTAAGTACTTTCTAAAGCACAGCTGAAACCTTACAATTAGTCTGATACTACCACTATACTGTATAACACTATAAATATAGACTATAGGCTGATCTCAATTCAAATATCTCTCTCAATCTCTCTCTCTCTCTCTATCGCTCTATCTATCTCTCTCTCTCTCTCTCCTCCAAAACCTCGTCGATTCTGGGATCGCGCTAACGTTTTATACCTGTGGTTACATTGGCCAGGTATGCTGGCCAATCAAATGCCAGATTCATTGTGGGGTACAATATTCCCCCTATTGTGATAGTGTTAGAAAATAGGGGGACACTGCCACCTAGTGAAATTTGAGAGGAAATGCAGTTTCCGGTTAAAATGTTCTTCCAAAAGCTCGGCGGTGAAGTTCAGACGGGGAAAATCGAAAAAAGATGTAAACAGATCAAAGACGCTGTACAGCGTCTTCGGCACCTTGAGCATGGCCGGGAAAGACGTGAAAAGACGTTTCCTGGCAGTTAAAGTGTTAATGCTTGTGAGTCTAATTTGTTGTTATGTTTATGTTTATGTTAAAAAAAAATAAATAAAAAAAAAAAAATCTTTTCCCCCCCTCCTTTTTCCTCCGTTTTTCTCCCATCCCAATGTTAGTCGTTATGCCAATTCCCAATCCCCTTCCTGGTCGCTGCGCACCTACCCCCCACAGTCGGTCTGGGAGAGTGGAGGCTATCACGTGCTTCCTCCGACACACGTGTAGCCAATCAACCGCTTCTTTTCACCTGGCAGCGCGGACTCTCACTGAGAGGGTGTAACATGTGGAAGGATCACACTACCCCCCTTAGATCCTATCCTCGCTGAGCAGGCCCCCCGACCGAACTGTAGGAGTCGCTGTTTACAACGACCAGGACCCACCCATCAGCTTTCCCACCCCTAACACTGCCAATTGTGTTAGTATGAACGACCAGCCAAGCTGATAGCAATGCGGAGAGCTGGGCTCGAACCCAGCGTCTCCTGCATTGGTGGCGAGCGCCTTGCCCACTACACCACCTAGCCGCCCTGGTAACTATTTGTAACTATTAAAAAAATAATAATAAAAAAAAATATATATATATATATTTGTTTGGTCAACGACCGGCCCACTACTTGTTTGTTTGTTTGTTTATTTACACATATAAAAACAATTACATATATAATACAATATAATCCACAAGGGATGTGTAGGAGATGGGGCTGTGGTACATGACAGAGGGGGCTGTGGTACATGACTGAGAGGGGGCTATGCTACATGACTGAGAGGGGGCTGTGGTATATGACTGAGAGGGGGATGTGGTACATGACTGAGAGGGGGCTGGTATACAGGACTGAGAGGAGGCTGGTACATGACTGAGAGGGGGCTGGTACATGACTGAGAGGGGGCTGGCTGGTACATGACTGAGAGAGGGCTGGTACATGACTGAGAGGGGGGCTGGTATACATGACTGAGAGGGGGGCTGGTACATGACTGAGATGGGGCTGTGGTGCATGACTGAGATGGGGCTGTGGTACATGACTGAGAGGGGGCTGTGGTACATGACGCTGGTACATGACTGAGATGGGGGCTGGTACATGACTGAGATAGGGCTGTGGTACATGACAGAGGGGGCTGTGGTACATGACTGAGAGGGGGGCTGGTATACATGACTGAGAGGGGGGCTGGTACATGACTGAGATGGGGCTGTGGTACATGACTGAGATGGGGCTGTGGTACATGACTGAGAGGGGGCTGTGGTACATGACTGAGAGGGGGCTGGTACATGACTGAGAGGGGGCTGGTATACAGGACTGAGAGGGGGCTGGTATACATGACTGAGAGGAGGCTGGTACATGACTGAGAGGGGGCTGGTACATGACTGAGAGGGGGCTGGTACATGACTCAGATGGGGCTGTGGTACATGACTGAGAGGGGGCTGTGGTACATGAATGAGAGGGGGCTGGTAGATGACTGAGAGGGGGCTGGTATACATGACTGAGAGGGGGCTGGTACATGACTGAGAGGGGGCTGGTACATGCCTGAGAGGGGGCTGGTACATGACTCAGATGGGGCTGTGGTACATGACTGAGAGGGGGCTGTGGTACATGACTGAGAGGCGGCTGGTAGATGACTGAGAGGGGGCTGGTATACATGACTAAGAGGGGGCTGGTACATGACTGAGAGGGGGCTGGTACCATGTATCGTGCATCATTGTAGGTCAAACCATTTAAAAGTTAATTTCCACGGCAGCCATTTTGGATTTTGGTCTCTCACAAATTTCCCCCGCCTTTAAAAAAAATACGCCCCGGCTAAATTAGTTTATCAACTCTCCTAGATGACAAATCCATTGAGAAACGAAGTGCCACAGATGACCCAACTACTAGGTCCATATCGTATCATCATAATATTATTTTTTAAATCATTAGGATAAGGGTTCCCTTGATAAAGATGCATGAAAAGGCTGTATAATATACAACACCTGTAGCTCAACTGCAAAAACAGCTTTTTTTATTTGATTAGATTTATTTGGAAATTAAAAACACATCATAAAAACAAATTATCTTGACCAATTCGTATTCCTGAGGATATCACCTAAAAGCATTCATTAAAACACTTATTTCCAAGGTGGTCCTCGATGGAAGACATAAAAACACAGCACATATAGCCTACTCAACTGCTAATTTTTCCTCAACTGCAAAAATGTATGCCTACTTATGTATTAGCCTACAGGGAAAAACACATTCACAACAGGCAGCAAAGTTTATTTTCAGCCAAGTATGGTAATAAGGTAACTATTAGGATATATATAGTATGGATTATTTACTTTAATAACTTATTACTATCTGTGGTAGCTCTAGTCTCCACCTACACAAATTGTTATTAGGATATATATAGTATGGATTATTTACTTTAATAACTTATTACTATCTGTGGTAGCTCTAGTCTCCACCTACACAAATTGTTTTTGTGCTGTCCATTGATCATGCACCTTCACGTGGTGGTAGGCACATTAACTGTAGGTCAAACTCCCCAAACAAACACACCATTGATTTAATTGCCATATAAATCACATACAAAGATCTAACTATTACTCCTCTCTGAACATGAATATAAAACAAGAAGGTGATCTATTAACTGTGTAAACCTTATGCAATATTCATCATTGATATTTGAATACTTGAAATCTGTATGAACTGAGTAGTTAGTATCAAATGAAATAAGATGGAACAGGTCATGCATTCATTGAATAAACAACTATTTGCTCATTACCAGTATGGTATTGTTTAAATTGTACAGCTTTTTGCACATCTTTGTCAGGGAATTTCAACAATTCTGGACCTGAATGTACCAGTTAATTGTAATCATCTCTCTCGCCTTATGTCTAGTCAAGCCAGGTTGTGGAGGAAAGAGACAGGGATGAACAGGCTATAGACTGCTTTGCCCATCCTGAGCCTGCTATGATGCAGGTGTTTTTACATCACCACCCAAAACAAGATTCAGCCAAGAGCGAGGGAGTACACTGGTCCACTTGTCCATGGCACTTACTACCCAGCTTTGTAGTGGGTTGGGGGAATAGTACAGTAGGTATGCATATTTAAGGGGACCGCAAGGATGGTGTACTGGTGGGTGGTGTCCGACCGATTATAGTGGGCTGGTCTGGGCCAAACAAATAAATGGACCTCCTTAATTTCTAAACCCTGGCTACGGCCCTGCCTACAAGTATAGAATTTCATCTAGTGAACAATCTAGATGACTTTATATCTCTGAGGGGCACACAGACAAAGCAGCTTGGCAGATTTTATTATTGAATTTAAATAATGTGACAGGAGACTGCTCTGGAGACACTGTGCGGATTCATTCAGAAACACTGATAATCGGGCGGCTGAGTGGCGCAGTGGGCAAGGCGCTCGCCACTAACGCAGGAGATGCTGGTATCGAGCCCAGCTCTCGGCGTTGCTACCGGCTTGGCCGGCCGTCATACTAACACAATTGGCAATGTTAGAGGGTGGGAAAGCCGGTGGGTGGGGATTGGACGTTGTGGACAGCGACTCCTACTGGTTGGTTGGGTGACGCCGGTGCGGCAGAAACAGGAAGTATCGGGGGCAGCATGAGCCTCCCACGCGGTCTTAATGGACACTTCCAGGTGTGTTGCCCTTCACAAAGGTCCCTGCCGAATGATTGGGATTATCAGAGGAGAGTACATTACTCACCCAGAGCTCAAGGGCTTCCTAATAACATCTCCCAGTTTTTGAATTACACTTCGATATGTAATTACTTACATAGATGATGCATTTTGGAGGACCTGGGGTGAACCTTAAGCTAACCCTAACCAACCCTACCATTAAGCCAACCCAAGTGTCCTTGGAGGGGTCCCTTCAATGTCCCCAAGGACAAAGAAAATATTGGTTTCCCTCCACACATGCATCAAACAAGACCAAATCATTGACTGTTCTCTCTAAGAGTCACCAGAGAGAGAGAGAGAGAGAGAGAGAGAGAGAGAGAGAGAGAGAGAGAGAGAGAGAGAGAGAGAGAGAGAGAGAGATGGAGAGATGGAGAGAGAGATCATGTCTAAGTCATTCCCAGTATGACACGCCCAGGTAATCCTTAGGCAATTATTCTGGAGTGACAGTGGTCCTGTCATATCCTGTCTCCTCTGTGCAAAACACACCTGGGCAAGAGCAAACACACAGACAGGCAGACAAGTACACATACACACACACACACACACACACACACACACACACACACACACACACACACACACACACACACACACACAGTATATATATATATATATATATATATATATATAACAGTTAATGTTATTTGGTTATATGTATATTCATGTGAGGTTAACAACGTTTTGACCAAATTCTTTGAATTGCCTCACTGCCCCTTTAACTCATTCAGAGCCACGCCCATGTGACCAAATTAGGTCTAGCGTGCCAGCACTGAAGTCAATGGGAGGACGGGGATATTTGCGAACGCTTAAACTATATCTTAAATTATAATACACTAATACACCCTTCACTTATCAATGACTTGCTTGCAGTCAACATGTACGAAACGGATTGTTTTTTCATCGTTACATTTCCGTTTTATACTGTTTTGAATACGAGTTTAGTTTTGGAGATTTCTAGTAATTCCAAAGAAATCCGTGATAATAGCCATTTAGTGGAATACACAAAACACGTTGTAATTTTTCGGCTGATGAACCGTTTTCAAATAAACGCTAGATTATCGATAGTATGTGTCCTTATGCACGCTAGAGAAGCGGGCTGAAAAATAGATTATCGAGTGCCTTGGTTAGCGCTAACGGCACGCACACACACACACACACACACACACACGCACACACACACACACACACACACACACTCTCCGATGGCGGAGAAAGGAACATCTGATTAACCCAAGACTGGTAAAATAGAGTCATAATAATAATAATAATAATAATGCAGGACCTCTTTAGAGGTCTTTATTCGGCATGCAGCGAACTGGGACATGAAATGTGAGTGGCACACACACACTGTAATACATACACACACAGATGCATTGTCTTTTTCTCAGTTGCCGATACGATTGAGCTCTGCTCTTAACCCATCCCGTCGTCCTTCCCCCCAAGGGCAGCCGGGAGCAGACAGGCGTCAACGTGAGCCGCGCCCGTGGACTAATCCAAGTGCTCCTGTCCGTCTTCGTCAAGGACGCGACAGCGTCAGCGATCTGTTTTACATTGTGCATGGTTGTGCATGTTTTTCCATTGGGTTTTATCTTATCGGGGGGGAAACCCTTGCGAGTACGGGGAGAACATGCAAACTCCACACAGAAAGGCCTGGGAGATACCCCACCTGGGTACCTGGCAACCCGGAAACCTGGTCCCCAAGCGGGAATCGAACCCTGGACATTCTTGCTGTGAATGTGCCATTCCAAATATTGATCGCGTTTATTGATCCAACGTTATAGTCCAAAACACATAATCAACGCTGCTCCCAGCCTCCCCAGTGAATGTGGTAACACAATACTGCTTGCCCGAGAAGGGAAACCCCAGACCGGAGTTTTTTTTCTGATGCACAGTCCCAGCCAATCCCACTCTCCACCCACTCTCCACACTTTAGAACACCTAAACACACTTTATATTTATTGGTAAAGGATTTGCACTACAATCTTACTGTAAATTGTACCTAAATTGTACCTCATCCCATTTCTGCTTTGCACTATATAGTAGGGGTGGACGGTATAAACGGTATACGGTATAAACGGTATGAATTTGCTCTACGGTATGGATTTTGCCTATACCGTGTAACCGGTAGTGCAGCTCTAAAATAGCAATGACGTCATGTAACCACAGCGCGACTATTTCACTCGCATTTGCCCCTAAAAATAGATAGAATTAGTCATAGATAATAGATATGTGCGAACTGGAAAAAGTTATTTAGGAGGCTTCGCGCAGTGGGCGTGCCAGCCCCTCCCGCACGCATGTAAACACGGGTCTACTAGTAGTAGTGGGACGGGACGTCTCCCTGAGCTAACGTTAGCTTAGCTACCGTTACAAAATGACCCAGTCAACTATTCACTTTTAGTTTAATACATGATGAGGCATTGTCTAACCGAACGGTATCTAGTCGGCCAGCTACCGATAGCTCCTGACATCAACAAACGCTCCATCAAGTCTAGTAGAGAGTAGACGTGTATGATAGCTCCGTTAGCCGTTAGCTCACGTTAACACAAGTTAGTTCACCGTTCAAAACGAAATGTCCCATTGAACTAAATAATTCACTGAGGCGTTGTATTAACGTTATATATCCGGCTAGCAGTAGCTACAGATAGCTCCTGATATCAATGTCTTATAACACTGATTCGATGCGTATTCGAGCTGAGGGCTTGTGAATGTGATTTAACGTTATACCAATACTAGGGCCCAGCTGCAGCGCCGGTGAATCCTGGCCGTAGCTCGAGGCTACTCGAGTTTAGGTCCAGCTGCAGCTCCGGAGAATCCTGGCCGTAGCTAGAGGCTACTAATGTACACACAGACAGTGGAGCTTGTTGCGTGGTGGCGATGTCTCGCAGATAATACAAGTACAAGTCTAATTATATAATATATATATTTTATATAAAAAAAAAAAAATTATATAAAATTAAAAAAAAAAATTTAATCAAAAACGATGATACCGTGATATATACCGTTACCGTCTATGCTTCAAATTATACCGTGATATAAATTTTAGACCATACCGTCCACCCCTACTATATAGTATATTGTATATTAGTATATTGCATAGTATATTGTATGGTAACTCAGTTACTTCTATTCTGCATTGAACATTGTACATATGTATATACTGAACACTTGTGTCTACGTATGTGACTTCTATTTTTTACATGCTATACTTATTTTATTTCATACTTGTCTTTTTTGTCTAGCACAGTCTCTGGAGCGTAACAGAAAGAAGCATTTTGTATAAAAGTATTCTGTACTTCTGTATGACAACTATTAAAGAAACTTGAAACTTGAAACTCCAATCCAATGATGTGCAATACCATCCGGGAGACGATAGGCGGCGGTATTTGCCCTTTGCGAGCTCAGACCCATTCGAAATGATAACGTCAGGCTGGATGGATGAAAAATGAATGGATATCGCTAATAAAAGAAATAACGATTAAAACCAGAGTATCCTCGTGATTGGCACAGAATGCATGGCGAGTTAATGTTCCACCCCAGGTGAAAATCCGCATAAAATGTATACCTAGGTAAATGGAATATTGCTCCACTTTTACAAGGGCTATTTGAATATTCTTGGTATCTAGGTACATCTATGGACCTCAGTGAATGTATTCACAGTGTCCGAAATATTGTGTCTATTACTAGGCTTGCTTAAATTGTGATGAAACAAAGGAAAATATGAATTATGATTTTTCTCTGCATCTTTGACAGTGAATAACACCATGATAATAATGACCAAACTTAAAAAACTACCACTGACCCTCTTGAGATCATGTGTACAAAAATATAAGGAAATTAATAAAGGGAAGATGATAAAACTGAAGGTTCTGTATATACAGTACTGAATTATCCCATCCGGACCAATGCAATTTGAAATATTATTATAGAATATAGAATATATGCTTATACATTACCTTATTATAGCCAATTCGCACATTTATATATATATATATACATATAGTATCTTTCAAATGCCCGAGTTCAATTTGGATTTAGTATCACCAGGCGTGCATAATAACAGATACTGATATTTACTGTAATCGACTGTACTTTTTTATTTCCCCCACAGTGTAACCGTTTGAAACTAATTTCAGATCTAATTGTTCCTACATGCTAACAATAGTGAGGCGAAACTGACTGCGTTTCAATATTTGTCAAAAACGTTACCTTTTGTGGCTTATTATCGCGAATCATAACAATTATTGATATGATTAATTCAGAACGCTGAACTTTGAACCACCATAGTATGTGACAGGAAGTGTAGATCGGAGAAATTTCAACGCTGGCCGACAGCTATGAATGTCCTCTACAAAATTGCAGCTACAAAAAACTACAATTCCCATGGTTCAACATTTCCATTTCCGGTTCCGGCTTGGATAGACGATCGCATATCGATATAAGGACACTTTTAACCTATTGCTAACCTATTGCCAACCTAACGTTTTACATTCTACATGCTTTTGTGACATGTTAGTGATGTTAATACTGGAAAACGGTTGATTTTAAAATCGCAAATTATTTTCATCACTCATAAAAATATGCCTATATGATCATAATGTCAAAAGGGGTCGGTACCGACCCTGTGGGGGGGAACAGGTTTTAACCCGACTATTTGATTTGAAATCTTTATTTCGAACATGCAATGAATACAAACAAACAATAACAAAAGCAAAACACAACTCAATCTACAGTACATGTTTGAAAAGGAGTAGGAAGAGGTATACACTTATTTAATCCTACCCCTTTTCCACTACTCAAATGAGTGTACTATTTTAAAACATAAAAAAAAAAAAAAAATATATATATATATATATATATATATATATATATGCAAAACAAAAAAACAAAAACTATATATGTAAAAACATGAAAGAAATAAAAAAAAAATGTAAACACCCGTTAATATCAAGTCCCTTCCTCATCCCTGTACCTTGTGAACATCATTTACTTATACATCAGTTTGAATTGTCTCATGTTTGGACATTGCTTTATCACCACATTTAGACTGTTCCACAGTTTCACTCCACATATCGAGATGCAGTGTCTTCTCATGGTAGTGCGTACATTTAAATTGTGTTCTCCCCTCAGATTATAACCCCCCTCCCTATCAAAGAACAATTCTTGAATGTTTCTTGGAAGTGCATGACTTTTTGCTTTATACATTAATTGTGCCGTTTTAAATTCCACAAGATCATTTAACTTCAATGTCTTTGACTCCAAAAACTATACTTGTGGTTGGCACGGAATGGGTTAAGTTACCTCAAAACGTGAGTTAGATGAGCAGTTCGTGCCTCGCCTTACGCAGAAGGAGATCATAGATTGACGGAGATTGACGCAGATACTGAATGCTGATAGAACCGGAATGAAGTAGCACCACGAAATAATTATCAAACAGTAATAAAAGATTCCCCCAGTTACAAAACCGAAGAGGTTGTTGCTGTTAAAGAACATACCACTTCCAAAGACAGTTTTGGTGAGTTTCATAAATATTGTGCTGTTTCATTGTCGAATGTATAATATCGCTAGCTCAATGCTAATCGGCTAACAACATTATCCACACGACACGAGCTACGTCGGCAAACTGTATTGTTAGCTAACAATGTAGCTTTACCCTGAGTCATGCTAGCGAAGCTCCAAGCTCAATTTGGTTAAATGAAAACTAGAAAGAAACCATTTCAGAAGTACTTATAATTGTATTGATGTGCTGTATAATAAGAACATGGTCTATTACATTTTGGTTGCTTTTGAGAGTTTAATATGGAATGTGTGGAATGTTTCCATGTGCTAGTGCACTTTAGCCTAATTTAGCATAAGTCAAATGGATGTTCCCACGTGCTGTGACATTGTAGCCTACTTTAGCTTAGCATAGCCAAAAGTAGCCTGATTGATTATCCATTCTAAAAGCAATGAAAGATGATAAAGCAATGAAAGATGATAAATAGCTTTTATTTTCTGAATGCCTGTTATGCAGGCCAGGTTTTTCCACCCCCGGGAAGAGTTCCCAGGAGTCCCGAGTCCCGACCGACCACTACTCATCACGTGTGCCCACGCGGGACGAGGCAGTGTGCCGGACCGACACACGATGGCGAGCCAACCCAAAGAACCTCAGATATAGATCAGGGCTATACCCAGGAGCCTGATCTGTTACCCCTGTTGCCTCAACAATCGGGTAGGATTGTGAATTGCCTTCCTCACTCCCAGTGAGGAAGTGGATCAGGAACTAACGAACTAATTGAACTTGAGTCACAAGAACTTCCAAGGATATGAAGGTTATACTATCCTTTTCTATGATACAAACTGATTGAACTTGAACACAAGGACTTCTGTTAACAGAATTCGGCTATAGGGCGACAATAATGTGGTCAAGAGCCTGAACTTGAGCCTGAACTGGCGTGGTTTATTTTATTCACATGGAAAGAGCAGCAGTAACATACATGGTCTTCTCTCACTGAGAGACATTGGGGGAGAGAACGAAGTGGGAGGATACATTTGCTTTTATACTTGCCACAAGGTGGTGTACCTGGGTGGCTCCGCCTAGAGCGCCCTCTAGTGGGAACAGATATATATGCAACTAAACAGTCACTGGTGGAGACAGTTATATATGCAGGTAAACAGTTACTAGTGTAAACAGCCATATGTACAGTTAGACAGTTACTAACAATCCTACACAGAACCTCTGATCTCAACAACTTCCAAGGGCTTTTGACCCTGTTTCACGTTTTGTATTTTGATATTGTATTCTGATATTGTATTTTGATATTTGATTGATGCACATTGTATATATATATGGGTACTGATACTTCTCCTGTATAGAGGGAGAGTTAAAGGGTCAATGCACCCAATAAGATACTTGAATACTGATACCTCTTCTGTATAGAGGGAGAGTTAAAGGGTCAATGCACCCGATAAGATACTTGAATACTGATACCTCTCCTGTATAGAGGGAGAGTTAAAGGGTCAATGCACCCAATAAGATACTTGAATCAAATGTTTTTTATTTCCCCTTTTTTAACATGATCAAATGATCATTTAACATGATCAAATAATTATTATAATATTTTTTACTTCACTTTGAAATATTATAGTGAAATATTTTGCAATGTTGTCGCATTTATCTTGTTGAAATCCTCCAACAGGCTCTTTTTTGTAAGTTGACTGGTTTGCACACCAATAATACAGTGCAATAATAGAATAGTAGAATAGATAGTAAAATTATGCAATAGAATGGCCAGAGTAAAATAGTGCTACAGTACAATCAACAGCGGGGTGTATTAGAAGGCTATGGTGAAGAGGTACGTTTTTAGCTTATTTCTGAAAATATTAAGAGATCTAGCTTCCCTAATGTCCATAGGTAGTGTGTTCCATAACTTTGGTGCATAGTTAGCAAAGGCTGCATCCCCGATTTTCTTTAGACTGTGGCTTGGAACCTTCAATAGTAGATGATCGCAATGTTTCAGATTCAGATTCAGATTCCTTTATTGAGCCATTTGTGTAAAACACATTGGTAATTGTTGCAGCAATACAGTGTATGCATTCTTTCTTTTTTTCACAGTAAACAAACACCAACACAGACAAGAAACGAAAACAGTGCAGTGGGGGATTAATCAATAAATAAAATACATATATATATATAAAGTGAAGTGTGCAGAGATCCAATACGGACTAGTGCAGTGCAGTCAATGTCATTGTGCCAGTGTCACTTGGGGGCAGAGGGGGGGGGGTACCGAGGGGGGGGGGGGGACCTGAGGCATTGATCTGCCTGGCATTGATCAGCCTGTATATAAGGAGGAGGACCTTGAAATCAATTCTAAATGTTACCGGAAGCCAGTGTAGGTTATTTACTTGTAACTTTGGGTTTGATCCAATGAGTAAGTTGCCCCATATTGCTCTGTAACATTTCTCTTTTTGTTATAGGACCGACTAGTAGGATTTCAGTTTTGCCCTCATTTAATTTTAGGAAGTTGTTCGTCATCCATTTGTTTATTGCTAAGAGACAGGCGGAAATGGAGTTTATAGCTGTGTGATAATTTGGTTCAGCAGAGATGTACAATTGTGTGTAATCTGCGTAACTATGGAAACATACATTGTGCTTTCTAATGATGTCTCCTCAATGTTCAATGTTCAATGCAAGTAAAGCACTTTAAACTTTAAGTATGACTAAATGCTTTCTTGACTATATATATAGTAACTGTTCCAAAATGTATAGATTTCTATGTATTTTAGGGGTTTGGGGGGCTAGCTTTTTTTAATATAAATGTCAGATTATTTTATTTATTTCATAGATTTCTATGCATTTCAGGAGTTTGGGGGGCTGGCTCCCCCAAATAATTAAATAACATAACCCTAACCTAACCCTAAAACCGAAATAAAGTTTAAAAAAAATAGTTACAAAATCCACCCATTTTCGCCCACAAACTGGCCAAAACCGGCCAAATTTTTCTTGCGGTCGTGCTACTCGCTCCCGCTTCATGGTTTTTGGTGCCCTTCTGTGCCCTACTGAAGTGCTGGGTCTAGATACGCCCCTGGTTCTCCTGTAAAGAAAGATAGTTTATAGGGACATTTCACCTAATAAGGTACTTGCATTCCTATAAAGATTTCTATTGGTACTTTGCTGGTATTACACCTGCAAAGGAAGAGTTTAAAGGGTCATTGCACCTAATAAGGTACTTGCATTCACTGCACATGTACTTAAAGGTCTAAATTAACATGTTTAAATACTTACCTACCTAACTGAAATGATAAACTGATATAGAGTTTACTGAAATGATAAACTGATATAGAGTTTACTGAAATGATAAACTGATATAGAGGTTACTGATCTGCATTTGCAGAAGAAAAGATAACGAGTTAACTCACGAAAAAGGGATACATCTAATGTCCAACTTTAAACCTAGCTTTTAGCTAGTGATAACCTCAGAGATGTCTGAACTGAACCAAATGTGTTGATCCAATCAACCTAGAACCTGATACCAAACTAACCTTCTTGAGAGAAGGAGTCGTTCTGAACCAAATGTGTTGATCCAATCAACCTATAACATGATATCGAACTAACCCTCCTGAAAGAAGGAGTGGTTAGAGAAAGAACCTAAAAAGGGATATTTCACACTACCTCACGTTACTCATTGTATGTATTGCAATTGTCTAGCTAGCGCTGCTGTTAAAAATAAATACCGGTCACTGTTATAACCTTGTCTCTGGTCTACTATTCCTCTCCTCATTCGAATCTAGAACTGGTCCGTGGCGAACAGCTGTTACTGTTAGTGCCACAAGTACTACATAAACACACACACGCTTGTGACCCCTTATCACTCTCTCCTTCACACACATTCACTCTTGTATACATATACACACTCGCTCTTTCGGTTCCCCTCTCTCTCTCTCTCTCTCTCTCTCTCTCTCTCTCTCTCCCTCTCTCTCTCTCTCTCTCTCTCTTTCTCACACACAGATGCACACACACACACACACACACACCTGTGTGTTCCACCTTCTCTGTTCGGCCAAAGAGCTTCTTTGATTGTTTTTCTCACAGAAATGAAAGGCTGATGTTGTCACTGATAGTACAGTACACCAGGCCCGCTCCCCTGAATGTTAAAACCGGAGATGAAACACGCCTCGATCATGCACAGCACATTCTGAAGAAAATAAATAAATAAATAAATAAAAAACAGCTACACTGAACCTAGTCGAAGGAGATAACACCTGAAACAGCCTAGCTAATGCTTTGCGGCCTTACCTTTTATTGCATGTTTAATTTTACGCTGCTTCATTGCTCTCTCTCTCTTTCTCTCATGTATACATGATGTATATATAGCCTATATATATCTTTTTTCTTTTTTTTACCAATTACTTTTGAGCACAAAAGCAGCACAAAAAGAGAGAGAGAGAGTTTGGAGGAGAGAGAGAGAGACAGAGTGGGTGAGTTTGGAGGAGAGAGAGACAGAGTGAGTGAGTGAGATTGGAGGAGAGAGAGAGAGAGAGAGACAGAGTGAGTGAGTTTGGAGGAGAGAGAGACAGAGTGAGTGAGTTTGGAGGAGAGAGAGACAGAGTGAGTGAGTTTGGAGGAGAGAGACAGAGTGAGTGAGTTTGGCGGAGAGAGAGAGAAAGAGTGAGTGAGTTTGGAGGAGAGAGAGACAGAGTGAGTGAATTTGGAGGAGAGAGAGATAAACTGGGGGAGAGAGCGGGTAATAAGGAATATCCCCCCACCGGAGCCACAATCAGTTTTATTTGTATTACCAAGTACTTGCATACTGTACACCAGTGGCGGCTGCTGACCACATTTTTTGGTGAAGCACAAATTATTATATTATATTATATGTTAAATTATATTTTTAAAACATCCCCCAATGTGTGTGTCAGTGGTGGCTGTGAGTTAAAAATATTGGGGAGGACGGGAGAGATACAAATAAATGTAATAAAGAAGTACAGACACACAGTGTGGTAATGCAGACAGCAGACAGACACTACAGTTAAAGACAACAGGCACTAGTAATAAATACCTTGGAGTAACTCTTGACACACACGCCTCACTTACAAACATCACATCAATAGCTTAGTCAAGAAGGCAAATCAAAAACGATTTGTTTACAGCCAGATCAGACCATTTCTCACTCTCACTGTTTTGGGGGGGTTGGGTAGGCGGGGTGGGGGAAACTGTACAACTGTACAAGCAAAACTGTACATTGGAATATCGACGAAACCATACTTGGTAGAAGAGGGTCTCGTGTATTCTTGGGTTTGGTCATTTACTGTACATTGGGGTTGGGTTAGGACATTTACATTCACATGCACATCACTCAGCACTATAGGAAATGAACGACACACACACGCGCGTGCACACACACACACGCGCGTGCGCGCGCAAGGCCACAGCGGACCCAATCACAGCCAAACCAACACACGCAGTAAAATACAGCCAATTAATTCATAATCAACACAGGCCCGCCCCACACAGCTACTAAATATTAAAAAAATGTATTCACTCACCATTGACAACGTTACTTCTTACAAGGAAATAGTGTCCTTCCCATCTGATCACTTGTAAATGAAATCCATCCTTCAATCTTTTCTGATGAAACGTTCAATGACCTCCTCTGCTTGCAAACAGTTGCAAATCAGGCAATGCAACAAACAGCAGTCTTTTGTGATCTAATCGATCCTTCATTTGCGTGAGGATGCTGTCGAAATCCACTAAACATTGTTCTGTTGATGCGGGACACACGTTCCATTTTCGGGACTGTCCGACTCCGACAGGTGGTCACTCAGACAGTCACCCAACGTCTTCGGCAGGTAACAAAACACTCCACCCTGGTAGCTGCGGTGGTAGCACTCCGGTAAGACCTCTTGGGCAGGTAACAAAACACTCCACCCTGGTAGCTGCGGTGGTAGCACTCCGGTAAGCCCTCTTGGGCAGGCAACAAAACACTCCACCCTGGTAGCTGCGGTGGTAGCACTCCGGTAAGCCCTCTTGGGCAGGTAACAAAACACTCCACCCTGGTAGCTGCAGTGGTAGTGCCGCGGGTGGGGGTATGTGTGTGTCTGTATGTATGTGTGTTGATGTACCTGCGGGACCCCAAGAGGAGGACACACCCAGTGATGGTCCTGATGAGGACCTAGATGCTTACCTGGCCGTTTTAACAGGCAAGTGTAATTCCGACTGTGTTGTGTATTGGACTCTCCTATCGCAGTACTGCGCCATGCTGTCCCTTCTTCCCTCTTAGGTGAGGTCCATGGAGTCCCGGTGGGAGCGTGGGGAGCCGTCCTGTGGGGATGGTGATATGTGCAGAGGCCAGTGACAGCAGGCGAGTGCGGGGCCACCAGGGGGGGATAACCTAATTGCAGTCGTACAGTCTACACATGTGGTCCCTCTTTATTACGCTGCTGGAGTGTGCCGCTGGAGGGAGCAAGAGATGGATTGGCTGGCTGGCGTGGAGGGGCGGTGCCCGGAAGGACGAGCGCTGTTGAAAGGAGTATTTGTGTTTGGCAGTAAGCAGACGACACCAGAAACACGGAACTGCGGAGATACGAGGACACGCTACCCTTCTCTCGTGCCTTTTGCCACGGAAGACACTTACTGCTCAAGCCTGCTGTGTTCACTTTCTCTCTGGGGAAGGAGTGGAGCCGAAACCAAGAGAGAGACATTGTAGCCACGCTACACGCCGTGAGTAAACACAAAGTATCGGTATATCTGCGCCGGATGAATGTACTGTTTCCCGAGCTATCAGTAAATGGAATATATGAACTGTGCTATAAGGAACTTTGGATGATACAAACTGACATTACAAACTGAAGAGAATTCAGAGCACCGCATGCTGAAACGCTGCTACTATTAACACGGGCCCGCTCGTTGGAGAGCAGTGCAACGGGCGGCCAATTGACTAACAAACGAACGTAGGAGCTTGACGTGTGTAATTAACTGTGCTATTTCCTTGCCGCCAGGAGGACACTACCGCATTACCCTGGTCTGCTCTGTACTAAGAAGTACCCTATTCCCCGGTCCCAGTCGGAACGCTTTTCAGCCCGGGGCCGTGGGAGAGAGAGGGAGGGGGGGGGAGAGACCCTCCCCGCCCACGCGCCTCCGGGCCGCGTTATATCCTTTTTGTCGTATTGTCTACCAACTATGACGAGCGCTTTTCACTGCCCTAACCTAGGCTAGGATGTGGGAGGAACATTCTGGCCCCAGACCTAAACCTTGTAGCACCCCATACCCACTCCTATAGACATGCCCCCTTATCTTTGCTGTGTGCCACCAGTGTGTATTGTTCTTAATAGTACTTGATTATGTGCTGTGACTCCCTGAGACCAGATGTGTGGTATTTATATTCTCAGGCTATGTTTATAGTGTAGTGTGCAGTGTGATTCTGGATTAGTTCGTGACCATTTTCAGACCTGGGTGCAGTATCAGCACCATTTCCCACGTGTGCAGTGCTTTAGGGGCAGAACAGATAGTGGGGGTGGGAGTAGCAGCTTTGGCTTGGCCTACAGTGCAGAGAAGCGCTTCCTCTTTTATCCACCCTAGGCCTACGGGCACTGGTCTTTTAGATTAGGTTAGTTAGTAGTTATTTATCTAGGTTATGAACTTGTATGCTATATATATATATTTCATGTAATAAAGTATTTCTTATTGTTTCTTAACACTTTCAGCGCCACGCCTGGTTTTCCGTTTTACCGCTTGAATGCCACCATCGGCGCCAATGTTAACGTTAATATCGCCTAATCTATGTTTTAAATTATGGCTATGTGTCTAATCTGCCCATCGCATTATCAAAGACTATTTTCCAGTCAGTGCTGTGAAGGCAGATTTTTTTTTATCGCGTCGTTGCCGTTTCAGAGCAGTTAGAAAAGCCCCCGTTTTGATATAAAAAACAGCTCATTCTGGAGCATTCTATGAAAATCGTCTTTTAGTGGAATATTCCACAACGTTGATATTCGTCGGCCTTTTTATGAATCGTTTTCAAATAAACGCTAGATGATCAATATTATACGTGCACGCACGCACATTACGGCCGCGCGCGGATAATCGCCTCGTTGATTTCCTCTCGGACTTTTACAGTGAAACCGAAAGAAGACATTTCACAAAACAGCTTATAACTTCATCAAACTTACTCTGATTATCCTACCACTGATAACATAGAGTCCTTACCTGACATCAGATGGTATCCAACTGGTATATTCCAATTCCTGATCACCATTCGAAAAAATCGATACGTGTATGGATCCAACGCGATACAGTAGAACTCCATGATCCGCGGGGATCTGAGGCTCCAGAATGAACTCTAGTAACCCCGGCTGGATCAGTGAACTGGAAAATGTGGAGTACCGGATTTTTTTCCCCATTCATTTTCATTGAGTCCATTCCAAAATCACTTATGTCATCTGGGAGACGACAGGGGGCGCTTTTTTCCACAGTGATCGTCGGCGCCCCTCGGCTATACTCGGGTAGGCTCGGGTGATGCAATCATTTTTCAGATCGCAAAAAAAAATAATAATAAAAAAATCCGAGAAATCTCGTGAGTGGCTAGCAACCACCTATAAAAAAACACGAGAAATCTTGTGAGTGGCACTGAAAGAGTTAAGCATTCTCCCGTGTCTGTTTGTGGTCTTGGGGAAATTCATGTGTGGTAGGTCAGCTGAGCCCAGGCACGCTGGAACTATAAAACGGCAGGGGGTGCTGGGGGGTCGCCAGATGATAAAAAAAAAAAAATGTTTTTTTTTTTTTTTGCGGTCAGGCCACTGAACTTAGAAGCAGGCCAGGCCAGTGTTTCTAGTTGCACCAGCGCAATAGTTAGATAACCTAGGTGGGGAACAACCAGGAGATCACTGCAACTCACACAAGTTGGAGAACTATCTCTCTCTCTCTCTCTTGCTCTCACACACACACAAAGGGAGCCGCATGTGATTGGTGGAGGCGGGATCCTTACGAAAAACTGCTAATCATTGACACATGCTAGCCTGTAATAATCCCCCCCAGAAAAATGTACTTTGCATTTGATATATTGCAAATATATGCCATCACACACACTGGCATTTAAACGGTTAGAATTATAAAATGAATATGTGGTGTTATGATCAGGGCTGAAGTTGAATAAAATATTGTATTTATCAATTACAAAAAACTGAAAATCCATAAAAATCTGTGTTGTTGCTAATCATACATATGCTAGCCTGTTTTTTAACAATAATTTGTGATGCCATCACAAACACTGGCATTTAAAGGGTACAAATAAAAGAAATGCCTGCACCAGAATGCAGGAAATTCAGTTTTTGTAACAAAAAAAATCCTGGTGGGGGACCCCCAGACCCCCTGCTTAAAAAGTGGCCTGACTGGGGCTATATTTCCTGACCTGAATGATTTCCCCAGTCCGGCCCTGGTTAAAAGCCTCCAATGCTTATTAGTGTGTGTGCGTTTGAACGTTTGCATGTTTCAACCATACATTTCCATTTAAAATATTTTTTTTACCTCCTATAATAGTGGGGGTCGCGGCTCTCTGACACCGTTTTTTTTGGGTCGCGGCCTGAAAAGTTTGGGAACCCCTGGTCTAGCCTGTACCCCCCAGACATGTTGCTGGCCCCGTCAAAACAGTATCCTATCAGCCTCTCCATGGGCAGGTCGAGGCGTAAATGTATTTTATACACAAAAACAGCGTCTCGGCTGTTGTGTCTGGGCCGGGCATTGTAAAAACCCCAAAAGAAGTTCTGAGCTTCCAAGTTGTCATCGGCGAACTGTATATTACACGAGAATTGTTCTTTTCCAGTGAGTGACATCAGTGGTTCCGTCAGCGCTCAAGCCAAAGATTGGGCTTTTGGATGCGTTGCCTCTAATTTGTCGCTGAATATCATGGGCAAACAGCTGTAAGATTTCGTTTTGGATGTTGTTGGACATCCAGTTGTCTCTCTTTTGGAGCCAATTCTTCAACTCGGGATCAGACTCGGTGCGCACTCTTTCCATCATGAGCTGCCATAACACCCCATCCCTATTTGCATCACCCCTCAGTGGAAGCCCCTGGCGCCCGAGGGGGGGTATAGGGGAACAGACTCAGTTAACTCTTCAATACCTGATGCTGAGGCTGAACCTGTCGTCTCTGTCTCTCTCTGACGTTTATCAGATTTAGTGGGACTGTCACTGGGACCGGCGGGACATTTAGAAAATAAATCTGATATTTTTCTTTTCTGCGAGTGAGACATTCTGTGCTAGCAAAGTCTGACTACTAGCTAAAATCGACTGACTGCGCAAGCACTGTATCACAGTAGCTCAGTGGTTCGTGGCGCGTGAGAAGGGCGGGAGACGGGAGGTGAATACAATTAGTTGTTTCACCTGTCATTCAATCAGTCTGTGACAGTCTGTCATCACTCGAAAATCTACTCGGTTTTACACGTATGATTGTGTACATACAGTAGTGTAATGAATGAATGAAAACTTTATTTAACAGAATGGCTACAATACAGTACGGCTCAATACACACAATATTAAAATGGTGAAGTGCTTTGAGCAGGATAAACTTATAATATACAGTGTTACAGTTATACAGTTACAGTATATACAAATATTTTTTTTTGATCCACTTTTTCTCCCATTTTCTATATTTTCTCCCATCCCAATTTCGTATCATCCAATTCAACCCTCCCCTGTCACGAACGCTGTTTCTTGCCTCCCACAAGCCGGCTGCAATGTGGACTAAGTCATACATAGCACAAGTCCCCTCCGGTACTTGAGGTAACAGCAGTCGCATCTT
Organism: Notolepis coatsorum; assembly: GCF_963971535.1. Classification (NCBI taxonomy): domain Eukaryota; kingdom Metazoa; phylum Chordata; class Actinopteri; order Aulopiformes; family Paralepididae; genus Notolepis; species Notolepis coatsorum. The sequence goes on from NC_140165.1 coordinate 49,815,565, forward strand.
TTCACCTGCGCAGCTCGATATCTCAGTGGCGAGGAGTAACGAGTGGGAGGCTCACGCTGCCCCCGACACTTCCTGATTCTACTGCGCAGGCGCACCAACCGACCTGTAGGAGTCGCTGTCCACAACGCCCGATCCCCACCCATCAGTTTCCCACCCCCTAATACGGCCAATGTGTATTAGTACGGACGACCAGCTAAACTGAAAGCAAATGTGGAGCGCTGGGCTCGAACAGGCAAGCCCAGCGTCTCCAGATTTCGTGGCGAGCGCCTTGCCCACTACGCCAAGTAGCCGCCTACAGTATATACAAATATATAAATACTGTCATAAAAAAAAACATAATCTGGCTGAGCCCTTTGGGAAGTGTATCCGTGCGTTTGCACACTTTAACCCTAGATCTGGATACTTCCCATGGGGGTCTGGTGACAGTAGCACTCCGTAAGCCCACTTGGGCAGGTAACAAAACACTCCACCCTGGTAGCTGCGGTGGTAGCACTTTAGCTACGTTAGCTACAACAAGTTATCTTACAGACAGTCCAAGACGGCACGTTCACGTCAACTACACTACTGTACTTCAACTAAGATAAAAAAATATATATATATCATCAAACGATGCACAATAAGTTGATGAACAATTGAATAAAGATCTTAAAATATGAATTATTATATTAGGCTAATTAATCTCTTTTCTCAATGTCAGTCTCTTTCAAGGCAAATTGCACACAGTCAGTCTCAGTAGAGTGGTGATGATGACAGAAAAATCTAGAACATTAGATGGCTATTGACGCCTGGGGCTATTCTCTGATTGGATCTCAAGTTTGTCAACACAATGTAACACGGCGTGAACACCAATTAATCAAGTGCGCTAAGCCTCACTACCCGCCTTTTTTAAACTCAAATAGCCTATTTTGATTGGATTATTAGATAATGCCTTGCATGTGCACCGAAATTGCAGTGGATGATTGACAGCTGACAGCCTGACCGTCATCAATGTGTTATGGGATCAGGGTCAGAGAGCTGTCACTTGGACATTTTTGAAGAAAAAAAGAATTCACTGACATTGTTTTTTTTCACAGAGGAAAACATTTCTAATAAGAAAAAATATTAAAAAAAATCGGTTGGTGCTTGAATACTGTATGAGGACTTTGTCTTGGTGCTTGCATACTGTACCAGGACTATGTATTGGTGCTTGCATACTGTACAATGACTTTGTCTTGGTGCTTGCATACTGTACAAGCACTTTGTCTTGGTGCTTACATACTGTACAAGCACTGTTTTGGTGCTTGCATACTGTATGAGGACATTGGACCTCATTCACTAACATTCTTGTAAGTTTCCTCGTAAATAACCTTGTAAGAAGTAAGATGAAACCTTTGAATTTCGCATAAAACACCTGCCAATTGCATACCCAAAGTAATTTGAAAGCTATTCTTGAACCATTTAGCGCAATCACGAGTCTAGCCTCTTTTGAAAGGAAACATTCTGAGTGCTACTGTAATAGAGTTACAGTAATAGAGTTACAGGTTCCAGCTGGGAGGTATTAGCTGGAAAACACAATGGGGCCATAGCCTGAAGTCTTATCTAGTACAGGTCCAAAGTTCACAACAATACCACAGAAAATTAGTGTTTTACACATGTTTTTCTAATGGTATGTATAGGTATGTTTATCCAAAATGGCTATTGAAAAGAACCCATATATATCCTGAGAAATATCCCACTCATACAGTATGCAAGCACCAAGACAAAGTCCTCATACAGTATGCAAGCGCCAAGACAAAGTCCTCATACAGTATGCAAGCACCAATACAAAGTCCTTATACAGTATGCAAGCACCAAGACAAAGTCCTTATACAGTATGCAAGCACCAAGACAAAGTCCTCATACAGTATGCAAGCACCAAGACAAAGTCCTCATACACTATGCAAGCACCAAGACAAAGCCACACAGTTTCCTGCACAGGTTGTCACTCTGCTTCACAACAAGCTAAGGGGCTAAACATGCACACTAATAAATGCCTGTGGTTACATGGTTGCCTGGTCACACAATGGCATGCACACAATGGAGCTCTGCTTGGCGACTGATTACTGAACGGGGTACAGGGTACCGCTGCTGCAGTCGGAGATGTGTAAGCACTAAGCAGACACACACTAGGATCTAAAAATACTACCTGGTACGGGAATTTGATTAGATTACATTTAAATGTATTGTCATTATACAGTACAGTACAACAATAAGATGTTTGGCATTGTGAGGTATTCCATCACCCAAATGTACTATATTCAATATCCAAATTGTCATGGTTATCAATAATATCCAATAATGAAAGGTAGAAACATCTTTCAGAAGGTTTATTCAAATAAGTGAATCAAACAAATAGTTACAGACAGGAGACGTTGCAATGTGGGTCATTGCAACGGGCAGAGTATATACACCTGACTGCCAAGAACATTGAGCAGCTTTTATCTCGTCCATAAGCCAATCAAAATGCTTCTTCAGAATAGAATCAGAAACAAGACTGACACAAGACCAAATAAAGAAATAGGTATTGGTCAGCTAGTTAGGGTTGGATTACAACTGAGCTCAACATTATTAGAACACAGACTCTCTGGTGCCATTGTGTGGAATTCCCTGTATGAGCAGACATCAGAATACAATTAACATAGAATCAGCTTTAACACAGTAGATAAGTACATTGTACTCAAAACGGCGCCGCACTGTCTGGCCGCCTCTCTGTGCATGGGCTCCGTCAAGATTGTGCTTAATTTAGTTAAAAAAAAAGTTATATATACTTTTACATGTTTTTGATGTAACAACTGTTGGTGCATTTAATGTATATGACCGTCAGTCACTTATAGACAGATTAAAATACACTCACCGCTCTCTCTCGACTCGCCGACGAACAAAAATGGCCAGGAGAAATCTTGAGAAACAGCAACCTCACCAGGCATAGGAGATTAATGTCACATCCCACCTGTTAATGGACTGTTCTCCCCTGCTCTACCTCTCCCTGTCCCTGTATGTTTGTTCCTAAATTTTACTGTCTGTTATTAGGTTCTCTGTTTAGTGTCTGTAGTCTGCTTGTTTTGTCCCAGGGTATGGTGTTTGTCTTGTCATCCATAGTTGTAGTTCCTTGTTGTAGTCTTTGTCAGTCTGTTTCCCCTCCCAGGTGTCTCCAGTTATAATCATCCCAGGTGTTTCTCGTTTGTCATTTGTTCATGTGTATTTGAGTTCCTTGTTTCCTGTTCTCTGTGTCGGTTAATTGTATTTTCCTGTCTACTACGCTGTCGTTCCATGTCTCCAGGTTCCTCGTGTTAGTAAGTGTTCCCATTGTTAGTGTTTGTGTTTTGTGTTACGTTTTCACCCTCTTCCAGTTTTAACTGAGAGGTTTTTGTGTTGTTGCTTTTGTTCCGTGTTCTGTTTTATTCCTTTTGCCTTGGACTTGAAGCCATCTCCCCTTGACTGCATTTGGGACCTACTCTCACCCCCACCCGTGACATTTAATCCCTTAAGCATACCCCACATGTTGCATAAAACGCCTGACGATTGCATTCCCAAAGTAATTTGTGATTTATTATACTTTATATTTATAGCACATGCATGAGTCTGGTCTCTTTTGAAAGGTAACATTCTGAATACATTCTAAATGTTACCTGAAGCCAGTGCAGGGTAGCTAATACTGAACTGATGTGGTCTCTCCTCTTGGTTCTAGTTAGTAGCCTAGCTGCCGAGTTTTGAACAAGTTGGAGTCGTTCTGTTTTTTTTTGGGAGACCGGTGAGGAGTGCATTACAGTAGTCAAGTCGGCAATAAAGGCATGGATCAGTTTTTCAGCATCCTTTTGATTTATAAATACCTTAATAAGAATGATGTTTGTCTGTCACCTTGTTGATGTGTGATTTAAAGCTTAGGTCTGAGTCTATTATAACACCAAAACTTCAGGTTTGATCCAAGGCGTAAGTTTGCGCCTGTAACATTACTCTTTTTGTTATAGGACCGACTAGTAGGATTTCAGTTTTGTCCTCATTTAATTTTAGGAAGTTGTTTGTCATCCATTTGTTTATTGCTAAGAGACAGGCGGAAATGGAGTTAATAGCTGTGTAATAATTTGGTTCAGCGGAGATGTACAATTGTGTGTCATTATCATGGTTCATGATAGATTGAAAAGTATCCGCCCAATTTGTACAAGTGATGGGTTGTCATTATAAAACCCAGGTGTATTCCATTAACTCATTGCGCACCTATGAGAGACTTGGAAAAATGCATAATAAACCAAACCTCTCACAGCTGTGGCCACTCATTCACTAATCAATCTATTGTCACAGCCCTGGGCGCACAGCCATGCATGGGCGGGAAAAATCACAGGTTATTCCGTCAAAACAGACAGCAATGCATCTTCACGTCTTCATAAAACACTCAATAAACAAACAAAATGTTCTTGTCAACCTGTCAAATGGACATTGAATATGATGCTGTTTCCCAAGTTATGACAAGGAATTTATTATCCTGTCCTGCTGTCCTCGTCATAAATCGATCAATACAGAAAAGTAAAGTGAAATAAGTTCGTAAAACAATGTTCATAATATTAAAATAATAATAACAATAATAATAACAAAAGCAACATTAATAATTAGTCTAAACAAAATAACATGAACCTGTAAAACAAAGTGACATTAATGGTGTCGTATATATTTCTAATCAATATCTAAGGTGATTTACAGTACAATGAGGTTGCTATCTGGAAAAGGAAGAAGGTCATAATGATACAATGGTCTTTCTCTACTGGGTGGAGAAATAAACTGTGCAGGCCAGACAAAGAAGGAACTATAGTTCAAAACTCATTATTTATTTTGCCTCTGGGCTCAGAGTGAATTCAGAAGGTTGCTTTACATACAAGGATTATTTCATAGTACATTAACACATGTTGTACAAAGGATTAATAAGGTTTGCACATCAAACCTAGTATGCACATAAAACAGTCATGTTAACATCAATGAAATAGAGAATCTTACTGAGCATTTACACATGAGTAAACCTGGTTTCAGATATTAAGGATTACACTAAACTTTAAACAACAAATGGTGTTTCCCATGATTTACTCACATGCAAATCAGCAGTCTGTGGGTGGGTGGATCGGTTGAGAGAGGACGCAGTCCCCAGGGGGGCTGGCCTGTCTCTCTAACACCACGCTCTCTGTTATATACTCTGATTTCCACCAATAATAACAGTCTAATAATATGTTTGGTCCAATTAGATTTGTCTTCTGGGAGGCGGTCCCAATCAGATGATCTCCTGTGTGGGGGCTGGCTGCCCCCCACCGATCTCCTCGTCGGGTGTTGTCCTTCAGTAAACAGAGGGGTCTGCTTTTGGCCCCCTCCTTTGCTGCTCAGGTCTTCTCAGTCCAGGGGGTCTGTGGCTTCTCAGTTGAACAGAGGGGTATTCCACTTAAACATTTTACAAAGTATCTCTAGTGTATATGAATTACACTCTTCCAGTATTATCACAGTTTTACTCTTTTGCTTACATTTTGATACTAAACAGTTGATTAATAGATAACTTGATATGTATTTTACCAGACTAAGCTTTGGTGATTAAGCCCTATTTTCTATATATATGGTATACACCAGGGGTGAAATGACACTATTATCTTCATAATTAGTTTGACATTTCTAAATGCCATTCAAATACCTTTTATCTAATATGGTTTAATTAGTTTGATCTTGTTTATGAATTTCCATGAACCTTTAGGAAAAGCAAGTTAGGCCTGTGCCCAGACCTCTGTTTCCCTCTGCCTGTAATCTGTTAGGTGCTGAGTGTGACTATATTTACATACAGTCTTAACATTCTATCAGAGCTGGTTATCTGGTCTCTGAAATCTGCTAACTATTGAGTATCTCTTTTAGTAGGGTGAGTGACTGTTCCTTCTGTGGAGTGTGACTTTCGAGTTCCTTTGTTCTAGTAGTTGACCACATTTACTTGAGTGGGGGGTTTGGAATGTCTGTCTCTGTAACACCAATAATATCACCTTTTGCTGAGCACTGAAAATCCATTCTGCTGTTAAAAAGGTACACCTGGCTTTTGCATTATGGGTTTCTAATATTCACACATATTAGTTATGAAATACACAGTCAAAGATACCACAATGGTTTTATGAGATTGAAGCTATTCATTTAACAATGTATATTTCAGCTTGGATTTGAGTGATGAAATAAATTAGCAAATTTTTATTATGGAGGGTTTTGAATTCCAAATAGTAGGACCTCTAAATCTTATACTGAACTGACCTAATGTTGTGCGGAAGAAATTACAATGAATATTGTTTGATTGCCTTATATATATTATATGGGTCTCTGGGCAAGACGAGCGGTTATAACGCTTGGATTGAGAAGAATCAAGTACTCCCGATCGGTGTTGTGGGATGGATTATGTTGGCGACACGATGGACATCAATACTTGGAATGGCGATAATGGGAATATTCTTTTTGGGGTACATCCGAGTCAACGTAAGGGCTATATGATATCAATTGATATCAATAAAAGTTGACGAGGCAAACTAACTTTGTATACAAATACAGATTGAAAAACGAAATGACTTCTATGGCAAAATAATTCAATAATTCTTTATCCGTATAAGTTAGGACTTAACTCTTTTCCCCCCTGATTCCTAAGTCTTGATAGAATACATGGAATACATACTTTGGAGACAAATATATAGTTCTTTACTGTTCTCTATTTTTTCAATACAATTATTTGATATATAATTTATATATGGTCCTATATTTGATATTTATATATAGTGGTATACAAAACTGAAGCATATATATTGTGATAGCCCAGGTTGTTCTGAAAGGAAAGATGTACATCACTTCATTGTACAATACAGGGTTGAGGTTTACAAACAGTTTTTATAAAGGTTGACCAGGCGAAACTAAAATATCACAAAATAGCTGCGACCTTGAAGTGTTACTTAAAATGTAATAACACCGGGAAATGTAATAACTTTTTCAAAATGTAATCACTTTTCCTTTAGAAGGACTTTACAATCTAATAACACCAGAAAATGACAATTGTGAGTCGGTGAATATCCTGCACATTCGTCGCCGGGTCAAACTCTGGTGCTTTTATTGTATTTGGTGAAACAAAGTGACTCTTGATTCCAGAGAGAGAGAGCGTGAGAAAGTGTGTCAGGAGAGAGGTGGAGTAGAGATATAGTTAATGAGGAGAGAGAGAGAGAGAGAGAGAGAGAGGGAGTATAGTCCTGGGGAGAGGTAGATAAAAAAGAAAAGAAAGAGATAAAGGGGAAGAGAGAAGAAAGGCTGTTCGAAAGAATCATTGATCGAGAAAAAGAGAGAGATGGAGAGCGAGTGAGTTTGGAACAGAGTGATGGGTCGAAGATAGATCGAGTAGTATAGAGGGAGAGTACGTTTGTTGTTGACGATAAACAGGAAATAAATGAAAGGAGATAGAGAGAGAGCGAGAGAGAGGGACGAGTTTGTATATGAGTGACGGACAGAAGAGAGAGAACGACTGAGGGAAACAGTTTGTCATGTAGGAAGACACGATGGAGGAAGTGAAGAGAGAGCTAGAGAAACAGAAGAGAAGGAGAGAGATAAATGTGTGAGAGAAAGAGAGGAGAGAGAGAGAGCAGCAGATGCAGAAAATAAGACTAGAGACCAATCAGAGCTTTCATATTTACTCCATAAAGTATAAAAGACGTTCTGTGAATCATCACAATCAAATGCTGGTGTGATCTCATCAAAGAGCTCTCCATCTGGCCTGCTCCTCTGAGAAAATGGCTGAATAACTCCCTGCTGTCCAAATTATACAGTAATGCGTTGTGAGACACCAACGGCGAATGACGCGTCATTTCATGTGATTTCAAGTGATTTCAACTTTTTTCAAGTGATCCCATGATAATTTCAAGGAGATGTTGTAAGAGAGGAAAGTTAACAGTTCTGAAAGTTCAAAATGTTTTACCAATACCCCTATTTCCTACTTACAAGCCCTGAAATAAATTCTGAAACGTACTCTACAGTAGGTTGCACTGTTTATTTCAGGGCTTGTACAGACTGGAGCGTGGCCCCATTCACTTTGCATTCAGGAACTTACCAATTCATATTGTGAAAGTAGAAATACCACGTTAGAGTAGTGCTCTGCTAAAAGTGAAAGTACTCCATTCGGATCTACTAAAAGTATTGTTCTGTTGCGAGGAGGACGTTATTGAGATCAGAGGCTCTGTGTAGGATTGTTAGTAACTGTCTAACTGTACATATGGCTGACTGTTTACCTGCATATATAATTGTCTCCACCAGTGACTGTCTAGTTGCATATATATCTGTTCCCACTAGAGGGCACTCTAGGCGGAGCCACCCAGGTACTCCACCTTATGGCGATTATAAAAGCAAAGGTATACTCCCATTTCGTTCTCTCCCCCAATGTCTCTCAGTGAGAGAAGACCTGTATGTTACTGCTGCTCTTTCCATGTGAATAAAAGAAGTCACGCCAGTTCAGGCTCAAGATAGAAACCATGCCTCTTGACCACATTATTGCCGCCCTATAGCCGAATTCTGTTAACAGGTTATGGGCCCAGATAACGCAGGGGTGAAATAGTTGAGGTACTATAGCTGAAGTTATAGGCTAGGATAGCGCCGGGAGCACCGCGTGGCTAGACGCTAGCAAGAGCAAAAGCTAAGCATACCATTAACGAAGAGGATGGAAAACAAGAGAAGAGACAAATGGCCGACATTCAATGGAAAAGCAGAGAAATACGAGCTCTGGGAAGAGCGCATGCTGGGGCTGAAGGAGACGATCCTGGGGGCGCCCACCGGAGAACTGACAGCGGAAGAGCAAGCCCTGGACGACCAGCGGAACGCAAGCGCGTACTGTGAGTTAGCGCTGATGCTCGACGACACCAGCCTGGGGCTGATATTCCGCAACACTAAAGACAGAGGCAGAGAAAGCCTGGCGGTACTGAGAGAGCATTTCATCGGGCGAGGAAGACCCAGAGTCGTGGCCCTCTACACAGCACTAACGGGCCTGAGGAAGGGGACCACCGAAACCGTATATGTCAACAGAGCGGAGCAAATCACGACACCATTGGGGGGTGCCGGAGAAGCACTGAGCGATGGGCTAATGATGGCGATGATAATGAGAGGACTACCGGAGCTGTACAAACCGTTCACACTCCTGGTAACACACGGTTTTTTTTTTTGATCCACTTTTTCTCCCATTTTTTCTATATTTTCTCCCATCCCAATTTCGTATCATCCAATTCAACCCTCCCCTGTCACGAACGCTGTTTCTTGCCTCCCACAAGCCGGCTGCAATGTGGACTAAGTCATACATAGCACAAGTCCCCTCCGGTACTTGAGGTAACAGCAGTCGCATCTTTTCACCTGCGCAGCTCGATCTCTCCGTGTCGAGGAGTAACGCGTGGGAGGCTCACGCTGCCCCCGACACTTCCTGATTCTACTGCGCAGGCGCACCAACCGACTTGTAGGAGTCGCTTGTTCACAACGTTCGATCCCCACCCTTCAGTTTTCCCTCCCCGTAATACGGCCAATGTGTATTACTGCGGACGACCAGCCAAACTGAAAAACAATGTGGAGAGCTGGATTCGAACACGCGAATCCTAGCGTCTCCACACTGGTGGCGAGTGCCTTAGACCACTACACCACCTAGCCGCCCTGGTAACACACGGTTTAACGGACATGACGTTGGGACAGTTCAAGGCTAAGTTAAGGAACTTCGAGGCCTCAGAAGACACCCACCCAGCCGCCGCGGAGGAGGGGGAGAGGGTGCTAAAGGCCAGAGCGATGTCAAATGAGAGAACCAGGACCACAACGGAACTGGCGTGTTGGCGATGCGGAGATAAAGGCCATCGGAGAAGCGAATGCACAAAGACTGTCTGGTGTAGCTTCTGCAAATCCACGGGGTACACAGACAGAGCATGCATGAAGAAACACACCCAGAGTGCGCGATACGCGCATGGACAAGATGGCGGCTACGGACGAGACGACGGCCATGAATGAGACGGAGGCCACGGACAAAATGACGACTACAGGCGAGACGAAAGCCATGGACAAAATGGCGGCTACAGACGAGACGGAGGCCACGGACAAAATGGCGACTACAGACACGATAACGACTGTGGACGGGGTGATGACAGCAGACACGATGGCGGCGATGATCGATGTGAGATGAATCGAGACAACGCCCGGAGAATCGATGGCGGCGACGATCGACGTGAGGCAAGTCGAGACAACGCCCAAATGATAACGGGACAAGAAGACTGCGCTTTTGGAGCACGGACGGCGGGCATCGCCGGACCGGCCCAGCTGCAGCGGGCCCAGAGAAGTGGACTGATCGTGGACACGGGTGCGTCTTCCCATGTCATCAACGACAGGAGTCGGTTCAAGAACTTTGACGACACTTTCCACCTGGAGAGGCACTGCATGGAGCTGGCGGACGGTAGACGCATCTACGGATTGGCACAAGAGAGGGGAGACGCACAGGTATGCCTCACGGACAGCAAGGGGCGCCGGCGTACGGTGACGCTAAAGAACGCTCTATACGTACCATCGTTCCCACAAGGACTATTCTCTGTAATAGCTGCTACTGCAAGCGGCGCCAAGGTATTCTTCGATAAAGGTAAACATTTTCTTGTAGAACCTGACGGTACCTGGTTTGACAAAGATGTACCAGAGAATATTTTATCTGAAAACGGAGTGTAATGACAACGACCAGTGTAATGATAATGATGATGTGTGTAGCGGGACGGCCAGTCACGATATTCAGACATGGCACGAGATTATGGGTCATTGTAATTACGAGGATTTACTGAAACTGCAAGTAGTGTCAGAGAGCATGCACATTGAAGGGGAGAAGCATAGACCTGACAAATTTTGCAATGTGCAAAACGGGGAAGTTTACCCAACCGAGATACAGAAATCCCACAGACAGAGTAAGGGTACCACTTGCACTAGTTGACATGGACCTAGCAGGCCCAGTAAGCAACGAGTCCATAGGAGGTTTTAGATATGTACAGTCCTTTACAGACGTGTGTACAGGGGCAGTGTTTGTTTACTTTATCAAAGAAAAGAGTGACACACTCCAGGCCACAGAAAAATTTCTGGCAGACGTAGCCCCTTATGGTACAGTAAGATGTTTGAGGTCCGACCACGAAACAGAGTTCACAAACAGAGAGTTCCAATCATTGTTGAGAAGTTATAAGATAAGACACGAGACGTCACGTCCATATCCCACACACCAGAGCAGGGTGGCAGAGAGGGAATGGCACACCCTTTTCGAAATGGCTAGGTGTAAGCTAGCAGATAGTAACTTACCAAAGAGCCTGTGGCATTATGCGGTGCAAGAAGCCGCTTACACCAGAAACGGGTGCTTTAATAAGCACTCCGGCACCACCCCGTATACAGCGCTGACAGGAAAGAAGTGTAATGTAGCCAGAATGCACCGATTTGGATCAGTGTGTTATGCGTACCTGCAGGACAGGGGAAAACCCAAGTCCAAGGATGTAAAATGATTTTTCGTAGGACACGACAGAGGAAGTCCTGCTTTCCCAGTTTATCACCCCGGTAACGGGAGAGTGCAGAAACACATGCTAGTCAGTTTGTCACGAAGACAACCTGTGAGAGCGAGACACAGAGGAGCCAGAGCTGGACTCCAGAGCAAGATGTGTAGAAATAGAAACACATCACCCCAGTGTACTTAGTACAGTTGTGCAGACAGACAGTCAGCAACCCCCAGAGGGCGATGACGAGGAGCACCTGAGGGTGACGTCAAGTGCCTCAAGCAATGGGAGGTATCCCCCAAGGGAACACAAACCCCCAGAATGTCTGACAGGCTATGCCAGGAAAGGGAGTGACGAGGAGGACAATACACCTACCCCCGTTGAGTACTACTACAGGGTAGTCAGTGGGGTAAACCCGACCTTTAAAGAAGCCACATTGTCCCCCGAAGAGGGCAGACATACAGTGGGAGGGAAATGGATGCATTCAACCAAGTTGCCAGAGGACAGACAGTGGGAGGGAAGTGGTTGAATTCGATCCAGGAGGGTATTGAAGACCACGGTAAATACAAAGTATGGTTCATAGGAAATTGATTAAATGCTGAAGAAATTAGCCCTATGTTTGGTCCCATGTTTAAGTACAGAGGTGGATGAGTTACCAGGTTTAAAATACTGAAATGGATCTTATGTTTAACCCCATGTTTAAGTACAGAGGTGGGTGGTTTACAATGTTAAAGTACAGAGGTGATTCAATGTTTAAATACAAAAGAGGATCTATGTTTAAAATACAGAAGTGGAGGATTTGATCATCGCTCCAGACCACAAAAGAAAGACCTAGGCAGGTTAAACCATTTTATAGGTATGGACTTCGAACAGTCTGCCAACTGTGTAAAAATATCCCAGAAGAGATATGTGGGAAAAGGTCCTGAGATGTTTTTGACTGAAGTAAGAAATGTATAGATAAACTGTGGGTAGCTTCATTCTGTTGGACAACCTGTACTCGCCCTGACCTATGTTCTGTAGTGAGTAAGAGTGTCATAGTATTTTTGTTGACCCCACAGAGAATCATTGAACTACGTCAAAAATATGTTTTTCGTTATCCCAGAGGTGCTGCAGACGGACAGCAGTGTTTCAGAAAAGACAACAAAGGTTTAAGGGCTTAGAGCCTACAGTGATGCTATCAGCCTGTGGAGCTGAGTATATGTTTCTAGCTATGACATGTGTTTATCTAGAGCAACTGCTCGAAGTGATGAAGATAAGGTTATGAATGTATTGTTCAAAATGCAGTAGGTAATTGAAATATATCCTCTATACCGAATATGGTGTTTTTGAAGAATGGGCGTTCTGTCAAAACCGTTTAAAATTATGAACATTGTGTATATATGGAGACTGTTGTTTATGAGGACAACCAGGGGACCATTGTGATTACTAGGAACCCAATGTGTCAATATAGATGTAAACATGTCATTATAAATAATATCATCTCATCAGGTATGTCATCAGATAAGAAAGAATGACACCGGTTTACTGTCCAGTGGACGACAGAGTAATAGATACTATGAGGGAGCCTGTTTCAAATAAAAATTGAAGGGATTTGCAAAGGTCATGTTTAATGTGAAGATATTGACTGTCATACCCTATGGATGTTTTTTTTGGGATTATATTATTTCCTTTGTTAAATGTTTTCCCCAGAAGTCAGCCAGTATGCTAATGCAACCTAAGTGGGAGTGTTGAGATCAGAGGCTCTGTGTAGGATTGTTAGTAACTGTCTAACTGTACATATGGCTGTTTACACTAGTAACTGTTTACCTGCATATATAATTGTCTCCACCAGTGACTAGTTGCATATATATCTGTTCCCACTAGAGGGCGCTCTAGGCGGAGCCACCCAGGTACTCCACCTTATGGCGAGTATAAAAGCAAAGGTATACTCCCATTTCGTTCTCTCCCCCAATGTCTCTCAGTGAGAGAAGACCTGTATGTTACTGCTGCTCTTTCCATGTGAATAAAAGAAGTCACGCCAGTTCAGGCTCAAGATAGAAACCATGCCTCTTGACCACATTATTGTCGCCCTATAGCCGAATTCTGTTAACAGACGTGGTGATCGGACAGTAAACCGTGCAGCTACAGTATCTTCAAGTGTAGTAGGCCACATGAGCGTTGCGGTGGTGTAGTGGTCACCTCACAGTTAGAAGGTCCTGGGTTCGATTCCCGCTTGCCGCGTTGTCAGTTACCCAGGTGGGATATCTCCCGGGCCTTTCTGTGTGGAGTTTACATGTTCTCCCCGTGCTCGCAAGGGTTTCCCCTCCACAAAAAGAGATAAACCCAATGGAAAAACATGCAGAACAGATCGCTAACGCTGTCGCATCCCTGACGAAGACGGACCGGAGCCCCGGCTGCCCTTGGGGGGGAAGGACGACGGGATGGGTCAAACGCAGAGACGCGACCCAAAAAGAAAAATGCATGTGTGTGCCGCCCATCGCATGTGTGTGTCACTGCATGACGACATTGTCTGTGTGCAATGAATACTTTTTTCATACTCAAAGTCCAGTTTAATATTTGAAAGTGGGCAATGTGGCCCTTCAAATTACATATACTACAGTATATATAATTAAGTTCTCAATTGTTAAAGGAACACGCCAACATTATGTGGAATACGCTTATTGTCTTCTCCAGTCAGACAAGAAGTTGGATACCAATTTCCTCTCTGTGCGTTCAGTAGAAAGCTATCCGGCTGCAAGCTAGCCGGAAAGGAAGTAGATACGAACCACTAGCCCAACTTAACCCTCCGGGAGAGGCGTTTGTGGCCAACAGCTAGGCTAACTGGTTCGTATCCGCGTCCATTCATCTGTGCTAAGCTAGGCTAGCTTTCTACTGAACGCACAGAGAGGAAATTGAGGAAATCGTATTGTCTGATGCTGGAGAAGACAGCAAGCACATTTCCCATAATGCCGGCGTGTTCCTTTAAGTCCTCGACCGAAATGAATTAAAAATAAACATTGTAGAATTGTAGGTCTTAACTCATTCCCCACCAATGACGAGAATACTTGTTATTGGGTGCCAATCGTTGAACACCAACAACGAGTATACTCGCTATTTGATCGTTATTTCTTTTATTCGATATTTCTATTCATTACAGGCACACAGACTCTGGCTTAACATGGGGAATCAGCCTGAGAATGTAAAAGTGCAATACCGGCCGCATCACGCTAGACGGCGGTATCGAGCACCCTTTGTAACCTTGTATCCTGCGCTGTGGGACGGCCAAATGTCTCGGGTTTCATTTTTCCTTCTCGGGCGAGGCGAACGGTTCTCTCGGTTCCATTGAAGTGCGTCAAATATTCCCGATCCATATGTTTTGGTGGATTATGCCGTGGACCAAATGGACATTTGATATACCAGGTGTCGATCAAACAATTGGAATATTATTTTTGGAATACTCCCGATCACAGGTAAGGACGTTTTGACATCAATTTTAGCTTGATCCTGCAATGCAATGATACCGATCGGGCTGATAAGTGTTAGGAAGCGGGGGGGGGGGGGAGTAGAACCCAAATATGCGGATTGACGGACGAGCCCCAGAACGATAGGAGAACAGAGACGGTGGTTGCTCTTCACAAGACGCAGTGTTCTAAATGTATTCTTAGAACCAAGAGAGCAAGGTAGATCACAAAACTAAAACAAAAGAAAAGGCACAGCTGGGCTGGCACTAATAATGAACTGAAGACACGGAAAATAAACAGGCAACAATAAAACACTAACACTTACTCAGTACGAATAACACAGTGCAACAACGACGTGGACAGGAAGCGTGAATACTTTCCCTAAGCCAGTTGTCCTTCCGCGTTCGGTTTGCGCAATCTGATTGGCCACTGACGTTTCTCTCAGCGCCCAATCGTGTTACTCCTAACAATCGCGCCTAGCTTTCAGTTCCACAGCCCAAGTCCTTCAGTCCGACCTCACATAAATATAAATAACGTATTGTTTTCATCTCTCTATATTAACGTAACTAGCTATTCATATCAATCGAAATAACGTATTGTATTGTTTTCATCTCTCTATATTAACGCTCTGTTTATGTTGGGTGGACGAGCAGTGAGTTAATATTGAGCACGGCATAACTTATTTGGTATCCGTAATCGTACAGGCTAATACTACATGCAAATATGTTACACATTGGTCAGATACAGACCTTGAGTAGAAAACTGGGAAAACCCTGAAGGACAGATCAGTTTGTCTGCAAATGCTAAATGGAGCAACACGCAGTAAAGTAAACAGGACACTCACTTTAGAAACTTAGAGTAGATGCTAAAACAGATTGTGAACCACTTTAAATCAGGTTCTGTCAGCCTGACCGCAATAGATGGTGATTGATAAGTAAGGTTGCCATGGGAACATACTGAGAAGAGCAGGGGGACAGAGACGAGGGGTTTATGACCAGCCTCAAATGAGAATCTAAGAAACAGACTCACTGCTAAAAGCCACATGTAGATTTTCCCTCCATTTTTGGGAGACAACGAGAAGGTGAATATTGGATCAAAAGCTGGCATACCCACTAAAAAACATTAATAAAATAGGAGAACCATATCATTGTTAACTCTTTCCGTGCCACTCACGAGATATCTCGTGTTTTTTTATAGGTGG
Source organism: Notolepis coatsorum (assembly GCF_963971535.1). Taxonomy (NCBI): domain Eukaryota; kingdom Metazoa; phylum Chordata; class Actinopteri; order Aulopiformes; family Paralepididae; genus Notolepis; species Notolepis coatsorum. The sequence goes on from NC_140165.1 coordinate 49,831,728, forward strand.
TTGAAAGCCACTCACGAGATTTCTCTGATTTTTTTTTTCTTTTTTTTTAGCGATCTGAAATCATATTGCATCACCCGAGCCTACCCGAGTATAGCCGAGCGGCGCCGGCGATCATTGTGGAAAAAAGCGCCCCCTGTCGTCTCCCAGATGACATAAGTGATTTTGGAATGGACTCAATGAAAATGAATGGGGAAAAAAATCCGGTACTCCACATTTTCCAGTCCACTGATCCAGCCGGGGTTACCACAGTTCATTCTGGAACCTCAGATCCCCGCTGATCATGGAGTTCTACTGTATCGCGTTGGATCCATACACGTATCGATTTTTTCGAATGGTGATCAGGAATTGGAATATACCAGTTGGATACCATCTGATGTCAGGTAAGGACTCTATGTTATCAGTGTTAGGATAATCAGAGTAAGTTTGATGAAGTTATAAGCTGTTTTGTGAAATGTCTTCTTTCGGTTTCACTGTAAAAGTCCATGAGGAAATCAATGGGGCGATTATCCGTGCGCGGCTCGAATGTGCTTGCGTGCACGTATAATATTGATCATCTAGCGTTTATTTGAAAACGATTCATAAAAAGGCCGACGAATATAAACGTTGTGGAATATTCCAGTAAAAGGCGATTTTCATAGAATGCTCCAGAATGGGCTGTTTTTTTATCTGAAAACGGGTGCTTTTCTAAATGCTCTGAAACGGAAATGCCGCGATAAAAAAACAATCTGCCTTGACAGCACTGACTGGAAAATAGTCTTTGATAATGCGATGGGCAGATTAGACACATAGCCATAATTTAAAACATAGATTAGGCGATATTAACGTTAACATTGGCGCCGATGGTGGCATTCAGCCGGTAAAAAGGAAAACCCGGCGTGGCGCTCAAAGTGTTAAAGAAATAAGATTCTAGTTAATTTAGAACTAATATTTAAGACTATTACTAGCGGGAAACCAAGTTAAACAAAATAGTGTGTTTAGAACTTAAAACAGTTTAGCCTACACCTAGAAAAAGGACAAATAAAGTAAGCAATAGATTGGAATATTCAAATACTTCTTATATTAAATTAAGGACTCAATTAGGATAAAATATGTTTAAAATGTACTAGGAACATTGTGTAAAGACTGACATAGAAGGTTTAGATAAACTAGAGAGTAATATTAGGTTTCAAGATACCAAAAAATAGACAACCATATTTAAAGCATCCTGTCAAACTTATATGGCTTAAATTCCAACGGACGAAACCCTCCTCTGGGACATTCAAATCAACCCCTAGTTGGTGCTATCTTGAAACCAGAGACTCAAAATGGCCGCAGACTAGAATTCCATAGGCCAAGAGCAAACCAAGCCTTCTAGCCCCTGTGTCATCCGACAGGGCAGAGAGGTGGGGTTTTAGGTTTTTAAACAGTCAACCCGCCGCGGGAACACACACACACACACAACAGACACAAAATGCAGATGGAGATGAAGATGACGTGGAGAAATGGCCAGAATTGAACAGGATGAAGGCCCGCTGCTCTGCCATGCCAATGATGACTATGCAAAATGCCAAACGAAGACCAAACCTGCTGAAATAATGATTTTGTAAATACTGGAAACCATCCAGAGAGAGTGTGTATTATGATATCTCAGAGAGCTTCAAAGATGACCACCTTCAGGGACTCTTTTTAAATAAAAGCTCTATAGTATACCACTCCAACTGGCTTGTGTGGACTCCAAATTCTTCTGCACCACACCTGCACTAGACCGGTGGTCGAACCAGACACGTAGCCACAGAAGAAGCAGAGTACTGACCCAGAATATACGACACTTATAACTAACTTATGCCGCATAAGTAGGTAATATGCTCTTGCGCGTGACGCGACTTTGGGCTTCATTATTCAGCCACAGGCAGGATTTTTTAGATCACAGGCTGGTCATGCATAATCTCGCCCACCAGACTCTTCTACCGAATTGACTAGGAGTCAATCAATAGATTACACTTTCTGTAGGCCTAACACTCACCTACTCATTCTGTTGTGACACAACATGACATGTTAGGGTTGTCACCTTCCGTGATCCAGTTTGAACCAATGTGTAAGAAATCTGTTTTAGATTAGGCTGTAAAAATCTGTTCTATAGGCTATATTTAGTCTAGTTTATTAGTTAGTATATTGATGCACGGCGGTAGCAGTATAGCGATGCACGGCGGTAGCAGCTATATTGATGCGTATATTGATGCACGGCGGTAGCGCGTTAGTATATTGATGTGCTAGTTAGTTAGTATATTGATGCACGGTGGTAGCGAGTTAGTTGATAGTTAGTAGTATATTGATGCAGGTAGGTAGCGCATGCAGCTGATGCGACGGACTTGTGGAGCTGAAAGTTTTGAAAGTTAGGCCGCGATTGGGCGCTGAGAGGAACATCAGTGGCCAATCAGATTGCGCGGAAATTATGACGAAAGATCTTCGTCAACAAAGGTTTTTTTCATGATGACAACGAGACGTGACGTCACGTTATTGAAGACCACGTGACGCTAACGTGACTAAATAGTTAATAAAATAACGTTGACCACAACTGAGGACACAAAAATGTAATTTACAAAAACCAGGACGAAATTTCTCTTCATGTATATTGATATTGTTGACTAAAACAAGACAAGACAAAATAATTATAACTTTTCGAATAATTCATTATTATTTCAGTATTTCCGTTTCCGGCTGTGACTGCAGCCAAAGCAGCGCGTGGGCTTTGGTTCATTATTTCCCTCACACAACAGCACATCATTATCAAATAGCTCAGTCAGACAATGGCGGCCGCGGGCCAACAGCAACAGGGTGGCCGAGGGTCGTCTCAACAATGATCCATTATCCCGTGGGCTTGGAAGAAAACGAAGACCAGACCTCTGGGCATACTTATATAGAACTCAAAGGAGCTACAGAATGCATCGTTGAAAAAAGTGAAACATGAGGAGAGCCCGCTCAGCCCGGGGAGAAATGTGGTCATCCAATTAAGGGAAAAAACACCACTAATCTCAAACGACATCTGAAGACCTTCCACAAGGAAATCCAGGTAAATGTAAAAATGCATTAGCACCATATGACGAATTTGTATGGACTAGTATATCATGGAGCCATTTGTGGTGGATTAGCCCGTCTGTTGCTAGCTACTAGCTAGCCTAGCCCCCTGATACTAACACTAGCCACGTGACGGCTCACAGGGCCCGGGTGTGGCTCACGAAGTATAAGTACGCTTAAACCTAGCTAACTGTGACTGAGCCAAACGGACACAATTAATGACCAACAGATTGATTAACAGCCTAGGGTGTGACAATGCATCGAAATGCATAGATCCTAAGGTGACAATTCAACTGCATCGATTTGTAAATGTTAGAATAGATTAGAATCGCAATTTTAATGTGTGCAGTAGTGCTGCTGTTATTCTCAATGTCCGTTACAGCCAATACTGCCATACGCTACTGCATCAATGTTATGATTAACAAAGGCATACGTAACATTGTGTGGCATTAACACATATATTACACTTTAAGTTACTAGTTACTACTATTAGTTACTTTATTAATTTGTATCTTTGTGAGATTACTGTTATAATTTATATTACAGTACATTGAAAAGATACGAAGCTATATTTTTTAAAGCTGCATTTTTTTTATACAGAAGAGGTATTATTTAGAACATGAATTCAAATTTAGTAAGGCTTGAAAGAAAAGAGCTATTTTGTATTGCTGTGTATTACAGTGTATTGCTGTGTATTACAGTGTGTTGCTGTGTATTGCAGTGTGTTGCTGTGTATTGCAGTGTGTTGGTGTGTATTGCAGTGTGTTGCTGTGTATTACAGTGTATTGCAGTGTGTTGCTGTGTATTGCAGTGTATTGCAGTGTGTTGCTGTGTATTGCAGTGTGTTGCGGTGTATTGCTGTGTATTGCTGTGGAATGGATTGCTGTGTATTGCAGTGTGTTGCTGTGTGTTGCTGTGTATTGCTGTGGAATGGATTGCTGTGTGTTGCTGTGTATTGCAGACAGCCTGGGCGCATAATGTGACTGTCTTATTAAGTTCTGTATCATAGTGGCTCCGCTCGGCGTCACTCATGCACTGTCCTCGCACGCGCACTGAATAAAAGACCACAATGTACCTTTATATCCCAATATTTGTCTGACCACACCCCTATCAGCTTCCCATATAAGCAGGGGTGGGGCCACCCCCTCGCCTCCTTTCTCGCTTTCACCACAAGGCGTGCCTCGGTAGATCCCCACTTGACGTGATGTGATAGTAGGAGAAGAGTTGTAAAACAAGAGATACGTTGACATATCTTTATTTTCTCTCTCACTATATTCGAGAAAATACGGCGATATTGTCTTCGTACTGGAGTGTCTGGAAGATGATGATCATTCTACACCTCCGTCGGGTTTCGTATTGGGAGTTTATGCTGCTACATGCCTCTCAACTGCAGTCCTCCTTGCTGTGGCTGGTTGTGGTAAAACCTTCCAGCGACACAGCTGGACTGTAGGACGCGCCGCTGTTGTGAGAAGCGGTGGGTTCCAGGTTGGTGAGTAATGTTTTGCTTGCGAGCTCCACTTGTCTATTAGTGCTATGGGGGCTAGCTGACAATGTTTACGAAAACCGGCCCCAGATTAGGGTCCTTTGTTCAGCCTCTTAGGCGACGGCGGAGGACCTTGGTCTGAAGCCCATTATAGTCAACTAGTGGGCCACGACCAGTAACACTGGTGCTCCCTGTGTTCTCTGGACGAGTGGATTTTTCTCTGTCACCGTGTAGGCCCCGTCTTTCATATACAAATGAGAGTATACCCTCACGAGGAAATATGGGCATGGCTGTTCGTTATCGGAAGATCCGTGTTCAAGTCAGCTACAGCCCAGATGGGACTTGTGCTGGCTCCGTCGGATGTTGGTAAAATCACCGTTGTAAAACTGTGTTAACATCTCGTTTCTCTTCTCTCTTAAACAGTGAGGAGGGTTTCAGAACGGCAGCATGTCTGAGTGTGGCTTGTTATATCATTGTGTACAAGTTCAGGTGATAGCTGCTTAGCTTGCGTGCTAGTTGTGGCTTACCTAGGCTAGGCTAGGAAACGTTAGCTTGCTGCTATCGGCCGAGGGCGGCCGTTAGCTTAATGCTACACTGTTGAACGTGCTGTGACTATAACATGTTTTAAACACTCTTGACTACGACGTCATCTTTGACAGAGGATGTTCGTCGAACCTGCCCTGAGCCAGGCCGGCGAGGACTGCGTCAACAAGGAGCACCGTAGCGGCGGGTTGGAGCAGCGAGCTGCCCGTGTCGTCAAACACAGGAGGCTGTGTTTACTTCGGTGCCATGTTAGAGACTGCAATTCGCTTGATCTGCGCTCCCGGTAGGCAAGGTCCTGACCAGACCTTGAACACTTCTTCTTTCTTTCCCTTCTAAATGTTTTGTAAATAACGATGTTTTCCAAAACGTGTGTTGCTGCATGTGACGTACGTGGGTTGGTCATTATCATTATTACTGTATTTGGAAGACCATGTGAACATCAGGTTAGTATAATTAGTATGTGTTATGTTATTTTTGTTTGTGTGATGTGTCATCTTCTAATCCTGTTTCTCTTTCTCCCTTCCCAGATACCACTCATCCCCCTGATTGAGCTGATTGCACCTGCTTGATTGCACCTGTGGGCAGTCAGTTGGATGAGTGGATATAACCTGGAAGATGACACACACACGGGGCGCCTCATTGGAGTCACTGCCACGTCTCAGAGTGGAGTGAGGAGGTTGCCTTCTCTACTAGCTGTCGCGGTGGAAGCGATATACATTGTGGCTTTGTGTTAGTGACCACTTGGTGTGGATCGATCCTAGATTATGGTGGTGTCCTATAACGGACACGTAGTTATTTTGTTAATTGTTTGTTTGTCTGTATGTATACCGTGTTTGTTCTCCCCTTACCTTTTTCCCTTTGTGTGGACTGGGTTTAAATCCCCACTGAAATAACATCCCTTTTTCCTTTGGGAAAAGCCGTGGGTTTGAAGCCCCACATACAATAAATATTATTTACCATTTGAAACGTCTTCGTTTACTATCTGCCTACCCGGGACTGTTTGAAAAGCATTTACTGAGAGGGGCTGTTTCTGTTCATGTACAGCCTGCTCCAGCTACTATTCTGTGCGGTCGTTAGACCTCTGTACATGACATGGGGGCTCGTTAGTTTGCGCAATTGTATAGTTATGTAACATTGTGACTTGTCAATTGGAGCATGGCAGGTAAGGTAGCGTTTTTTCTTTCTCATTGGTAAGTTGTATTGTGTTTTCCATTGTCCGTGCTACACAGTTTGATTGATGTAAACCGTTCTTGTATGTAATGCTCTTAAACTAATCTTTTTTCTGCCACATAGGTAACAGGGGGATCACCTACCTGGTTAGTGGGTGGGGGGCACGCGTCGTAATTCCGGTGGAGCGCGCAATGAAATCGGTAAGCGACTGAAGATATGTGTAGGCCTCATCCCGCCAGGGGAGTAGTTTAGCTGGGGATATGCTAGAGTGACACAGGTGATCCTAGTTAGATGGTTAGACCAACGTTTATTGTTTTCATGAATGGTAGATGTGGGCATTCAATCAGATTGGTTGAATTGTATACTACGGAATGTGGCGATTAAATGTGTTACGCACGGATATTGTGGAGTAGGTGAGTGGCTATTTCCTGGTGCCTGTTATTTGTTTGATGGTAACGCGGGTTGCTACGGGAGCACAGGGTAATTATACATATGTTATTTGTGGCATAGTCATATTCTGCAAGGGCTATGGCTGGGGCAGCTTTTACTTTGGATGTTTTTTTGGCGGACCCTACGAGGGATCAAATTGATGTCTGCACAAAGATAGATTTGTGTAGTGTCGCCAAACATTATGGCATTACTGTCCAAAGTTCGAAAAGTAAAGAGGAGTTGAAAGCGATCATGCTGGCTGGGTTGTTGGATAAAAATATATTTAGTTTGCCCATAGCCCAGGGAAATGTCTCTGAGAACGTCGCGCACGGCGAGGCGGCTGACAAGTCTAGTGAGGACACTGGTGGGTTAGATCGAAACGCTGGTGCGGTACAAAAACGGAGAGGTGGCATTTCCAAGGGGGAGGAGAATGATAGTGATGACTCTGTACACTCAGGGCGTGCCTCTGTTTCTTCTCCCACTCGTAAATCAAGTAGACGTTTGGCCCATCTTCAGATGGAGGAAAGAGAGGCTATGCGAGTCAGGGAGGAGAGGAAAGAAGAGAGGAGGGAAGAGAAGGAAGAGAGGAAGGACGAGAGAGACAGGGAAGAGAGAAAGGAAGAAAGAGAGATGCTGAGGGAAAAGGAGGAGAAGGACAGGGCGCTGCTGAGGGAAAAGGAGGAGATGGACAGGGCGCTCCAGGTGACTATAAGAAGGATGGAGTTGGAGAGTGGTGGCTCTTCCTCTTCCTCAACTGAAGTCTCCCAGGGCCTTTTTAATATTGGGCAGCATATTTCTTTAGTTCCCGTCTTTCGGGTGTCTGAGGTGGAATCATATTTCTCTGTTTTTGAGCAAATAGCGTGGGCTTTGCATTGGCCAAAGGACCAGTGGGCGATTTTATTGCGATACAGACTCACTGGTAGGGCTCAGGGGGCATGCCAGTCATTATCGAATGAAGACAGCGTGGTATATGAGAAAGTGAAAAGTGCTGTCTTGCGCGTATATGAACTGGTGCCGGAAGCGTATAGGCAACGATTTAGGGCACTAAGTAAAGCTCCCTCTCAAACACATGTTGATTTTTCCCGTGAACAACGGACTATGTTTGATCGTTGGTGTGCAGCATGTAGCATGGATAGTGTCGAAGCTTTGAGCAAGTTAGTCCTCATTGAGCAATTTAAGAAATGCGTGCCCGAACGCATTTTAGTGTACTTAGAGGAACGCAAAGTTTCTACCCTCCAGGAAGCTGCAATTTTAGCAGACGAGTTCGCATTGATCCACAAAAATATTGCTGTGCGAAATAATGTGTATGTAGGAGGTGGTGTGTTCTCTCCTTCTGAGTCGCTGTATCAGGGAGGTGACGAGCGAGCATTCCGGCCTCGCTCACCGCCGTCTCGAAATGCTTTGGGTGACAAGCGAGCATTCCGACCACGCTCACCGCCGTCTGAAAAGGCCACCTTTGTGTGTCATTATTGTAAGAAAGAAGGGCATTTTATGAGGGACTGTCATGGGCTAAGGGATCGACAGGAGACCAGGGAGTCAGCCCAGGAACCGAAAGGGGTGGGGTTGATTGGTACAGTGTCATGTCCTGACCAGAATAGCTCTTTTGTATTTTATTTTTTTATTCTTTTTTAAACAAACATATAAACAAACATGACAACACACGATAAGATATACAAGCATTAATTGTCAGGGCACATCCAATGAGATCACCTTTTGGTTAGTTGTTTTATATAAGATATACCCATAATACCTGTTATCTAAAAAAAAAAACCTACATACATATGCTCAGCTCGAACCCCCCCCTCCCGGACCCCACCTTGAGAAGTACCTCCACTATCCCTCGCACCTAACCAGACACTACCATTATAAGCTAGCTTTTATTCTCTCCACCACTTCTAACCACATTGACATTTTGGATTCATTGAGACCCAGAATTCTTGCTGTAGATATTTCATGGTAAATTACATCGAGATATGTAAGAAACCAAACTTTACGGCACATTTTTTCCGGTTGAAACCAGCGTGATGCGATCAGCTTTTTGGCTACTGTGATACCCGATAAAACCAATCTCTTTAGCTGTGGATTCACTGCAAACTCAAAAACATCATTCAACAGCAATACCGAGGGGTGTACAGGTATATTCCAAGATACGAGTTTTGATATTTGTTGGGTCACATCTTTCCAGAATGCCTTAACTGGTGAGCAGTCCCAATACATGTGCATAAATGTCCCTTCGTCCCCATTTGTACATTGGGTGCATTTGGAATCTTGTTTGAGCCCCATTCGGCACAGTCTTATAGGAGTCAAGTATGTCCTGTGAATATAGTTAAGATTGATTTGTTGATGATCCGGGTTCCTTGATGTAAGTCGGACATTTGCCCAGGCTCCTTGCCAATCAAAGTCATTTTCCAGGTCTGGTATATCCCTCCTCCAGACAGAGTCAAGTTGGAGGGTTTCATACGAGGACGTTAGTAATTGATGATAAAATTCTGAAACAAAACCTCTCGATGTCTCTCTTGAGTAGAAGAATTTGTGGTATCTGTGGTGTTCAATTGGTCTGTCTAATGGAACACCGTGAGACTTCAAACATAGCTCTAACTGTTTGTGAAAAAGCCATGTGGACTTGGTGAGATTAAATTTTTTGCGTATTTCTTTATCACTACAAAAACCCTGTTTGTTAAAAACATCCCCTAATGAGTGTATGCCTTGCTCTTCCCATATAGGGAATCTTATAGGTCGTTTTCCAATTAAGAGAGCATTGTTGTTGAATAAGGGAGTATGATTGTGCCATTCTTGTGGGTTAGGATTTTTTTTTTGTGATTCACGCCATATCCGGATCGCATGAGTAATTATGGGGCCAAATTTTCGTTCACAGTGCTTGATTGGTAGTTTAGTGTATGCTATGTCCTTCAGTCTATGTGGGGCTACTATGTTTTCTTCTATTTTTCTCCAAGATGCTAATGCTTGGGAGTCAAACCATGTTGTCAATGGACTTAATGAGTACGCCTTAAAATATAGGAAAAAATCTGGAAATGCCATGCCACCATCTGCTTTATTTCTCTGTGCGGTGGATCTTTTTATACGTGGTGGTTTGTTATTCCAAATAAATTTGTATGTGGAGGAGTGTAATCTTTTCCAGTAACCCTCTGGAGGGGGTAACGGTAGCATTGAACAGAAGAAGTTGATTTTAGGTAGTACATCCATCTTAACTATTGATATCCGTGCTTGTACTGTGTTCTTAAGTTTTGCCCATCTATCAAGGTCGTCTTTGATTTTGTTTTGGATTTTTGTGTAGTTGTGCTTCACCGTTTGTCTTATGGTAGGGAATATTTCCACTCCCAAGCATCTGAAATGTTTTACCATCGGTATCTGTCCTGGGAGGGTTGTATCTTTTTTTGCAGGGGTGTTAAGTGGAAGGAAAGCCGACTTCGGCCAATTTATCTTAAATCCCGATAAATCACCAAAGTCCTCAATCAACTTGAGCAGATGAGGCAATGTGGTGTTGGGGTTTTTCATGAACAATATTACATCGTCCGCATATAAACAAATTTTTTGTTGTGTGCCCTTGATTACGATAGGTTCTATGGATTGGGATTGTCTTATATATTGTGCTAAAGGCTCTAATGATAGATTGAACAGTCCGGGACTAAGAGGACAACCCTGTCTGGCAGAGCGTGATACCGGAAATATTTCAGAGATGATTGTGCCTGTTGTAATCATGGCCGATGGGTCTTTGTATAATACTTTAATCATATCGATGAATCCTTTTCCTAACCCCATCCTTTCTAGCACTGCCCACAGATACGACCATTCCAGCCTGTCAAAGGCCTTCATAGCATCCAGGGACAGCATCGCCTTAGGTATGGTGTCCTCCTTGTCGGCATCAAGTACGTGCAGTATACGTCTTATGTTCTCAGTGATCAGGCGGCCTCCTATGAAGCCAGTTTGGTCCGGGTGAACTAAAGACGTCATATGCTTTTGTAATCTGATGGCTAATACCTTAGAGTACAGTTTGATATCTGTTCCGAGGAGGCTTACAGGTCTATAACTACCGCACTCGTTGGGGTCTTTGTCTTTTTTAAGGAGGACTGTTATGAGTGCAATATTGTCAGTTTTATGGAAGTTCCCCTCCTTGACTGAGTATAAGATCATATTTAGTAATAAGGGGCCAATTATGTCCCAACAAGAAAGGTACATTTCTGATGGGAAACCGTCTCTTCCTGGAGCCTTACCACTTTTCATTGCGGTTATGGCCTTCTTGAGTTCCTCTAGTGTGATCGGTATTTCTAACTGTTTAGCGTCATCCTCTGAAAGTTTAGGGAGAATAATTTGATTAAGAAATGTGTCCATTTTGTTTTGATCGAAGGTCATTTCTGATTTATATAAATCGGAGTAGAATACTTTGAATGTATCGTTTATTTTTACAGGATCTGTTACAAGTACTTGTTGTGCTCTAATGGTAGTTATATCTGCAAATGTTGCATTAATTCTTAATCGCATGGCTAATAGGTGGCTGGGTTTGGAACCATGGGAGTACTGCTGTTGTCTTGTACTGCGTATTTGTATTTCCGATTGTTGTCTGTATATGTCATTGATCTCTATTTTTAGTACGTTAACTTGATTTTCTAGTCGAGTTGAGTTGTTGTATTTCAGAGAATTAAATAACGTTGAGTAAAGCGTTTCCAGCTCATCCAGTTTTGTGCTTTGATTCTTGCGCATTTTGGAGGAAAAGCTATCCGTGAAGTCTTTGATCATTCCCTTTACCGACATCCATATTATTCTGGGGTCTTGCACCGAGTTTGCATTCTCCCGTTGGAATACTATAAGAGCTTCTTTGAGTTGTGTAATGAATTCCTTGTTGTTAAGCAGCAACAAGTTAAATCGCCATCTTGGGGCTCGGGAGGATAGTATACCAAATGTACCTTTAAGGAGTAAATAACAGTGATCTGATAGTGCGTTGGGTATCATTTCCACTTCATAATTATCAAATAGTCTCTGTGATGCAAAGACATAATCTATTCTGGATAGTGTCTTATGTCTTGCAGATCGACAAGAGTACTTTCGGGTCGTGGGATTAAGTAACCGCCATAAGTCCTTTACACCTGTAATCTTTGACCAATCCTTTAATGCCTTCGATGAATTCTTTTGTTCGCTGGAAAAGGCGAGGTAAGATTTGTCTATCCTTGGGTTCCAGATGGCATTAAAATCCGCTCCTATTATAAATGAGTAATCGGGAATGTCTAACATTGCATTGGTTAGTGTAGTGAAGAAATCTTCTTCGTACAAATTTGGGGCGTATACCGCTATCAACGCTATTTTCCTGTTTTTATGTTCAATCTTAGCTATAGTTATCCGACCTTCTACATCAGACCATACTCCCTTTAGTACAATATTCAACTTACGTTTAACGACTATTGCTACACCCCGAGTTCTCGTACCAATAGAGGAGTGACTGATATTATGGTATATGTTGTCCGCTAATTTACCTATGTCTTTCCCTAGAATGTGTGTTTCACTTAGCAGAGCAATGTCCACATGTTCTTTTTTCATCAGTGTGAGCACGCTTTTGCGTTTGAGTTGGTTATTTATTCCCCCGGTGTTCCATATCATTATATTCAAACTAGCCATAGTCTATACATGTTGCATTGTAATTTTTGGTAATGCTTCTAGAGTGCGAGGCAATAATAGATATACATCCCACTAGTGAGGTCCCGTTGAGAGCCGAGCTTAAAAACATACATATATACAAATAAAAATCCCCTACCCTTCCCTCCCACCGAGAGTCGTACAGGATTGTGTTCCATGAACACAACCTTTGCGTATGACTCTCTCCCTTGCACCACCGGATATCCCAGAATGATCCAATTATCCTTAACATTCCTATGTATACCATAGGATCTAACACTCTAAATTCTACCATAAGTAGAATGTCGACTGTGGCTTGGCCACTTACCCGTAAAAAATAAATGAATAAAAATGTAAATGAGATAAACTAAAAATAAAGACCAAAAATAAGCTTCAATTGTCATGCCTTAATCACTTACATTTTATATGAACTTGTAATTTATAGTAATTTATAGTAACCCATGAATAATATGAAGGTATTGAACTGAAGAGAGAGCCTCAATAAATCAGAGAGAGCGGATGAAAAAAAAAAAAAAAAAAAAAAAAAAAACAGAATGGAGTAGGTCGCATGTGACACAGCTGCTCACCCGTTATTTTTTTTTCGTTTTTAAAACATATTTATATACCATTAATGCGTTTAAAACTTGACGCATATATCAACTGAGACTATCAACTAACTATATTGACCAAAAGAATCGAGATGCCACCAAAGAAAGACCCAAAGAAAGACCCAAAACCAGTCGAAGAGGTCCCGCCGCGGGACCCAGGATACGTACAGCGGACAGCAGAAAATATTGACTTGACAGAGGCCGCTTCAAGTTCAACCCCATCAAAGACCTCCGCAGATACCGAACATATCATCCGGAAAATGGAGGAAATGGGGAAGACAATGGAGAAGAGAATGGAGGAAATGATCCTCCAATCACAACTGAAAATAACTCAAAAAGTAGATGCTATTAAAGAATCTATTGAAGGCAAAATTGATGCGCTGAGAGCGGACGCCGACGCACAGAATAAACGCACCGAGGCTCTGGAGAAAGTAGTGGAAGCCCACGAAATCAATTTCACTCACATCTACAAGGAAGTAGAGGCTAACACAGTTAACCTAACTGCTGAGATGAAGGGGAACTACAATGAAATCAAGACGGAGCTCAGCGAAATAACGGTGGAGCTCACGCGAATCAATAAAGAACAGAAAGCCAAAATATTCGAGATGGAATATCAAAAACGCAGGCTGAATATTCGTATTGTCGGTCTGGACGAATCAGTGAGATGTGAAAACCCTGAAGAGTTTGCCACAGAATTACAGAAAATCTTGGGAACAGGAATCCTTCCTAAAATACCGGAGGTGGATGAGTGCTTCAGATTGGGTCCCCGCTCCATTGGCAATAACGCTAAGCCCAGAGTGATATTAGTTATACTGCGCCAAGTCAGAATAAAAGAAATGATTATGCGTGAAACTCGCAGGATGAAAGGCAATCTGAAACACATGGAGGTACCAATACACTGCTTTGAAGATTATTGTCGTGAGGTAGTGGAACTGCGTGCCAAGTTCAAGACGGTGATGTCTCAACTATACCTGGGGAAATACAGACCCCTACTAATATACCCTGCAATACTTCGCGTCGTCGACAAACAAGGAGCAAAGGTTCTCCTCAACTCGCCTGAAGAGGCAGCCAAATTCCTGTCTGAACAGGAGCAGAATAGTGTATAAATGGCCTTTTAAATCTCAGTTATGCAAGGTCACCATATAGTACAACCTTTAATAACCGAGGATTTGGGACAGAGAGACCTACGTGCTCAGAGTTTTTGAATGCTTTCCCCGACGTGTATATTATTGCGGACATATTGGATTTAAGATTGGAACACTCCAGAACATACTGGAACATTCAGACAATGTAAAAATGACATATTGGAATAATCTAGAACATCGAAGCATTCTTTGATATATGGAGCATTCTGGAATATCAGCAATACGTGGTCATTCATTCTACCAGAAGCCCCTCGGGGGAATAATCAACAGCTATCTAGATGCAGAACCACAGAGCCATCATAGCCGGCCGGCTGAAAGATCACTCTACACAACGATCATCGCCCACCCCGGTCGGGGGAAATGCTGCATATACGTATTTAAAAATTGTTTTTTATTAATGGGAAATAATTTCACTACTTCTCCAATTAATACTTTAGATGTTTAAGCATAGCAATGCTCTTTTAAGATCTAAGTTAATGTTCTCTTCAGAATAGCTCTTTTGAACCCTTTTTGTTTGATGGTTATGTGTCCCTGTCGGGTAAAGTTGGGGACTACCAACGGGTGAGAATACTCCGTGATACAGGAGCCTCTCAATCGTTCATCCTGGCTGATGTATTACCATTGGATGTGGACTCCTGTCAGTCGAGTGAATTGGTGAGAGGTATTGACATGGGGTGTGTGCGCGTGCCGTTGCATAAGGTGCATGTACAGTCTGCACTGATCACAGGTTGTTTTCCGGTCGCGGTTCGCCCATGTTTTCCCGTAAAGGGCGTGGATTTCGTCATGGGGAATGATATCGCTGGGGGTAAAGTCGTCCCTGTGTTGGAGGTTGAAAACGCTCCATTTACTGACTCATTGTGTGATGCGTTGATTGATAATCACCCCAATGTTTCTTCCATTTGTGCCGTCACTAGGGCACAGGAGCGGAAGCGAGACCGAGGTCTAGCATTGGGTGACTCTGTCTGTGGTGAGTTTTGCAAATTGGCGGTGGAGCAACAATTTGAGGCGGGGGATGAGGTGTTTATTGTGCTGCCCACGCCTGGTACTGTACTCACTGCCCGGTTCTCAGGACCTTATGTGGTAAAGAGAAGGGTGTCTGCCACTAAGTATAAGTTGTGTACGCCCGAGCGGCGGAGAAGGACACGCTGGTGTCATGTGAATAGGCTAATGAAAAGTCCTGCCCGCGTCTCGTCGGAGTTGAGATGTGACAGGACTGTTGTTTCACATGCTGTGTTGTGTTCTAATGTGCCTTACAGGACGCACGGTGTTGATGTTGGGACTGCGAACCCCATTGAGCAATTCGCGTATGGTTGACTACAGTATACCGTCATGGCCTCGGTATGAGGAATGCACCAGCCACGTCCGACGGCTGATGCATCTGGTATTGGGAGTTCAAGTTTCAAGTTTCTTTAATAGTTGTCATACAGAAGTACAGAATACTTTTATACAAAATGCTTCTTACTGTTACGCTCCAGAGACTGTGCAAGACAAGATAAGTATGAAATAGAATAACATAGTATAGCATGTAAATTAGAAGTAAAAAAAATGAGGTCACAGTGTTCAGTATAGGCATATGTACAATGTTCGATGCAGAATTGACGTAACTGAGTTACCATATAATATACAATACTATGCGGTGTACTAATATACAATACTATATAGTGCAAGGCAGAAATGGGATGAGGTGCAATTTAGGTACAATTTACAGTAGGTGTACGAGTTGTAGTGCAAATCCTTTATCAATAAATATAAAGTGTGTTTGTGTGATCTAAAGTGTGGAGAGTGGGTGCTGCAGTGTGTTGTTTGTTTAAGTGAGTGTGTGCGTGTGGGTGTGTGTGCTGTGTGCATTTGATGGTTGTTGCATAGTGTTTATTGTTCGTTTAGCAGCCTGATGGCCTGGTGATAGAAGCTTCTTCTGAGTCTTTCTGTGCTCGCCTTAAGACTCCGGTATCGCTTGCCTGACCGCAGCAGTTCAAAGAGGCAGTTGTTCGGGTGGCTCGAGTCCTTAATAATTCTCTTAGCCTTCCCCCTGCACCGCTTGTTGTAAATGTTCTGGAGGGTGGGAAGCCCCCCTCCAATTGTGCGTTCGGCTGAACGTGTCACTCTTTGTAGTCTGCTACGGTCTTGTGCAGTGCTATTCCCAAACCAGGAGGTGATGTTGCCAGTCAGGATGCTCTCTATTGTACATGAGTAGAAGTTCCTAAGGATCTTCTGACTGACTTGGAACTTCCTTAGGCGCCTGAGGAAGTAGAGGCGTTGTCGTGCCTTCTTCACAACACTGTCAATGTGTCTGGTCCATGTCAAATCCTCGGATATGTGGGCTCCGAGGTACTTGAAACTGTTCACTCTCTCAACCGGTGCCCCGTCGATGCTGAGGGGGCTGTAGTCCTTGACCCCCGACCTCCTGAAGTCCACAATCATCTCTTTTGTTTTGCTGACGTTCAGGGAGAGGCAGTTCTCCTGACACCACTGTGACAGATTCTCTACCTCTTCCAGGTAGGCCCTCTCGTCGTTGGCAGAGATCAGGCCCACCACTACTGTGTCATCAGCAAATTTGATGATTGTGTT
Organism: Notolepis coatsorum; assembly: GCF_963971535.1. Lineage (NCBI taxonomy): Eukaryota > Metazoa > Chordata > Actinopteri > Aulopiformes > Paralepididae > Notolepis > Notolepis coatsorum. The sequence continues at coordinate 49,848,353 of NC_140165.1, forward strand.
GTTGTTCCGCTGTGCTACGCAGTCATGTGTGTACAGGGAGTAGAGGAGGGGGCTCAGAACACAGCCCTGGGGGGCCCCTATGTTGAGCGTGATGGATGAGGAGGTGCAGTTGCCTGCTCTTACCACCTGGGGTCTGCCCGTCAGGAAGTCCAAGACCCACTGGCAGAGGTCATAGTTCAAGCCCAGGTCCCTGCGCTTGGCTATGAGTTTGGAGGGGACTATGGTATTGAATGCTGAGCTGTAGTCGATGAACAGCATTCTCACATAGTTCCCCTGCCTCTTGTCCAGGTGTGATGCTGCTGTGTGCAGCACATGGGCTATGGCGTCCTCCGTGGACCTGTTGGGGCGATATGCAAATTGCAGGGGGTCCAGGTTGATGGGGAGGGAGGAACAGATGTAGCCCTTCACTAGCTTCTCAAAGCACTTCATGGCTATGGCTATAGGTGTGCCTAAGGCCGGTATATGTGTTTTGGGTGATGTGGTGGTTGACCGTGTAGGCCCGAAATAGGGGCATGTGGCCTATATGGAGGGTGATTTTTATTTATTTCTGTTCTGTTGGTGCTAATCTGATGTTGGTTAATAATAAGTGATAATGTTTTGCTAACCCTGCGGGTTCGCTCTTATGGGGGGAGGTGTGACGTACGTGGGTTGGTCATTATCATTGTTACTGTATTTGGAAGACCATGTGAACATCAGGTTAGTATAATTAGTATGTGTTATGTTATTTTTGTTTGTGTGATGTGTCATCTTCTAATCCTGTTTCTCTTTCTCCCTTCCCAGATACCACTCATCCCCCTGATTGAGCTGATTGCACCTACTTGATTGCACCTGTGGGCAGTCAGTTGGATGAGTGGATATAACCTGGAAGATGACACACACACGGGGCGCCTCATTGGAGTCACTGCCACGTCTCAGAGTGGAGTGAGGAGGTTGCCTTCTCTACTAGCTGTCGCGGTGGAAGCGATATACATTGTGGCTTTGTGTTAGTGACCACTTGGTGTGGATCGATCCTAGATTGTGGTGGTGTCCTATAACGGACACGTAGTTATTTTGTTAATTGTTTGTTTGTCTGTATGTATACCGTGTTTGTTCTCCCCTTACCTTTTTCCCTTTGTGTGGACTGGGTTTAAATCCCCACTGAAATAACATCCCTTTGTCCTTTGGGAAAAGCCGTGGGTTTGAAGCCCCACATACAATAAATATTATTTACCATTTGAAACGTCTTCGTTTACTATCTGCCTACCCGGGACTGTTTGAAAAGCATTTACTGAGAGGGGCTGTTTCTGTTCATGTACAGCCTGCTCCAGCTACTATTCTGTGCGGTTGTTAGACCTCTGTACATGACACTGCACTACATTTAGGATACGACGCGAGTTATGTGTGAATTGTCTTGTCACTGGTATTTAGCTTCTCCATGCAAATCGGGTTGTTTATTACAGATGTGAAAATGATCTGGTTTGTTGTGTTGAGAAACATCATGTGTGTTCATGTACCGTGTACTCACAACTAAGGGGGTTAAACTAACCTATAAAGCTATGCTTAGTGACATATGAGTGAAGAATGAATTCTTTTCTCAGCCTGTAATGACAATGAACAGTGTGTTCACATATTAAACAGGTTTACCTGTTCAACTGGCCGTATTAAGGGTAAAGTAGGAGGGGTGTTTTCCCCCCGGTTCCCTGGGCTTCCCCCCCTCCTATCAGACATGTTGTTTACTATATATTGTATCACTGTGTTGTAGGGATACGATGTAACCCTTAGCTTGGTTGCTGAGGTTGTGCTGAAACCGCTTGAGAAACTATATTTTCCTATGGAAAAGATTGTTTGGTCACTTGTCGTGTGTGCTTAGCAAGGCCTGTGTGTCATTATGAAAAACGGCGTTCCTCTGTAGAGTGTTTTTGCCTTTTTGTAGGTGATAATGGGTTGTGTGTGTCGTGTGACTTACAACTGGGTTGGGTTGGCCACAGAAGCACATGTGTAAGTCTGGTACCGGGGCTCTTGAGAGGGCCCTCTCTATTCTGTGTTTTTTCCTTAGTATTCTGTGCACCGCAGAAATTCCCCCGCCATATAGTATGTCACTGTGCGCGTCTCTGTTGGTAGGACTTCCGTGAGCTGTTCGGGTCCATATGATGGGTCTGTTTCGGGGGGTGGTCAGGGCTCCTCCTCACAAAGCTCCTATTCGGGCCTTCTGTGAGTTAGGACTCTCCTTCCATGTGAGGGAGCCTCCTCAGAGTACAGAGCCTCCTCCTCAGATTGTCAAGGTGAGTGGAACCTCAAAAAGGAGTCCTACTCTATTGTGTGTGTATTCGATTCAATTCGATTATTGAGTGTGTATGGGTTCAGTGCCTCCTCCCCGGAGAGCCCTAAAACCAAACTTTTACATGACTCAAGGTTGCAATATATTCTTTTCAATCTGTACAGCTCGCGTGGGAAGTCTCTCTGGGGATTTCCGTCTCCTCCCTATGGGAGGGTGGTGGGATGTAAAAATGTGAAAAAAATTTACCGCCGGCTGTGTAGACTGGGATACATACTGTTGGTGCTTCCTTCTTTTCTATTAAAAAGAGTTGGAGTTAGGAAGCATCACACCCCTCTTGTCGTTCCCCTGGGCGCCTTGGGGATTCAATGACAGGTCTAAATAGCCTGTTCATTGATGTGGTTGTGTCCCGACGCACGCATAGTGCTAGCTCGGGGTGTTCTGTAATCAGGCGAATGACTGGCACGCCTTGGTTGCTTGAGGTTAAAACGGCGTTTTTATAAAGCAACTGGGATGGAGGTTTTTCCTCTTCCGACGACCTGTTTTGGTTGTCGACGGATTCTCGTTCATATCTGGGGGATGATGAAGGAATGGATCTGAACATATGTAGAGGGGTCTCACGCCCTGGGGGTGGGCCACCGGGCGCGGTTCGCCCCGAACGTCTGGGTGGCGCCTTCTTTTCATGTTTAAGATCAACACGCATATCTGCCCCTTCTCCTGGAGTAGGCATGTCGGCGTGGTTAGGGCACGGGACTGGTTCTGGTCACGCTGGTCCGGATCAGTTAAACCCGTTGTCCGCCGGGGATGCAGATCTGCTGTTCTGGTACCCTGAGGGACTTGGGCTTTTTTCAGGGGGGAAAATGCCAGGTCGGTCCGGGTGTCACAGGGTTAAGCGCTATGGAGACCCTGGTTGGGTACATTTTGTATTCTGCACTGTCGTAATGGCTTACGGCCATGCCAACCTGTACACGCTCGATCTCGTCAGATCTCAGCCGCTACGCAGGTTGGTCCTGGTTAGTACTTGGTTGGGAGACCGCCTGGGAATACCAAGTACGGTGTGCTTGGGGCTGGTTCTCCATTCTTTTCGTTCCTCTCTCACGCATGGCGAAGAGGGGCCTGTTGGGGTGGTCTTTGACCTCCTCAGGTGACCCTGTGCTTCCCGTATCGCCGGGCCCGGTCCGAAGTAATGTTTCGTCGACCCGTAGGCCTGGGTTAACCCTTTTTTGAAAACTGAAACACCTGTATAGCCGGTGTATACCCGCAGGTGTGTTTTGGAGTTTTTTCTTGAGGGGTTATAGGAACAACCACCGCATTGGGTAACACCAAGGTGGTTGATTCCCTGGTGTGTTGGAGCAGTGTCAACTCCCGGGTTACCCGGTTGAGGGTGCCCCTGCACGTTCATGACGTCTGCCAATCGTGTCAGCCTTCTCTGCCTCAACCCCTCTGGGTGTTTTTTTTTTAAATGGAGGCTTGGTCATGCAACAACGCCAGCATACGCCCCTTCCGCCGGGGCGGCTGTTTTCAGCGGACTCCTTTGGCGCCTGTCTCGTCCGCAGTGCTCCAGGCTCAGGTTACAGCCTGTTGCCTGGTTTTCCCCGGTGCGCTGCCTGCTTCCGTTGGTTAACCTTTTTTGTGTGCTTACGGCCATGCTGACTGCCTGTTCTGCAGGTTCAGTGTGCCAGGCGGTGTGCTATTGGGGGGAAAGGGCCCGCTCTTGGAGGGGCCTTATCCGAATACGCTGGTGATGTGGGGGGCGGTGTCACTAAGTGACCGCCTGGTGGGGTCTTGATGCCTGGCGTCATTGACCTCTCCGGGCCCCCGTTTTCCAGGGGATCCAGTCCCTTCAGTGGGTCTGGGTCTTCCTTCGCGCTCCGCTGCTACGGCCTTGCCACAGGGTTGGGTTTGCCCTTGACCCTGTGATTTCTGGGGGCAGTAACGAGGTTGTTCCCTCCGTTCGTTCCCGGGTGGCATGCGGGTTGTGCGTGTGTGTAGTCGTGGGGTCAGGCCACGGTCTGCTCATCCTGTGCGTTGAATTGCTTGAGTGCCTCTTCGCACGGTCGGGTCCGTCGCCCTCCCGGGAACCTCCAATAGGGGGGGTGCCCTCCATTAGGGGGGGTCGGGGGGGCTCGGTCCTCCCTGATCTGATGGTTGTGGGGGGCCTCAGCGGGGTATATTTGTCGGCCTATGGCTCTCGCTCGGCCTCCCTTGTGCATTAGTGACGCCGAGCGGAGCCACTATGATACAGAACGATAGGTTATGACTATAACCAAGTTCTGTTAATAGTGGTGACGCTCGGCGTCCGACGCCGCTGCAGCCCTTGATCTCGCCTTGTGGTGAAAGCTTGGGAAGGAGGCGAGGGGGTGGCCCCACCCCTGCTTATATGGGAAGCTGATAGGGGTGTGGTCAGACAAATATTGGGATATAAAGGTACATTGTGGTCTTTTATTCAGTGCGCGTGCACGTGCGAGGACAGTGCATGAGTGACGCCGAGCGTCACCACTATTAACAGAACTTTCGTTATTTCTCTGTTCACCGATCGACAGTGCACCCTTCCTGTGTATTACTTGTGCCGCCGACTCAGATTCCCCTAGGTTAAAAAATAAATACGGAATTTAAATCAGAATATGTTCCATGTTGACTGTTGAAGTCAGAGGTTCTATGTAGGATTGATAGTAACTGTCTAACTGCATATATAACTGTGTCCACTAGAGGGCGCTGTTTTTAATCCATCATTGTAGTAATTGTAATTCATTGTAATTAATAACTGTTATGATATTTGTGTCCTTTGTTAACTCGTCATCACTGTAAATGAGGGAAACCTCAGTGCTTTCACGAGTATAAATAAAGGTTTGAAATGAAATGAACTCAAGACACCACCAGGTGACGCGTATAAATAGAGATGTCTCCTCCTACTCTATCTCTTTCCCCCCAGCCTCTCAGTGAGAGGAAAACTCTAGAACTGCTGCTCATATCATGTGAATAAATAAACCACGCCAGTTAAAGGCTAAAGAGAGAAACCATGCCTCTTGACCACATCATTGTCGCCCCTATAGCCGAATTCTGTCAACATTGACTATTTCTGACTTCTGACAAGTTTTTTTCCATTAACTAAAAATAGACAAAAATGCCATCAGTTTTCGTCAACTAAATAGACGAAAACAAAAAAGACAAAATTGAGACAAAAACTGACTAAGACTAAAATGCTCAGACATTTAGTTGACTAAAACTGACAAAAACAAAGAATAAATGAAAATGACTAAATATGATAAACGAAAAAGCAGCACTTGACACACTAACTAAAATGAAAATAGCTGCCAAAATTAACACTGACAACAACACACACCATGAAATCACATTAATTATACCATTAATTATACTAATCATATTTGTTAACACAGGTAACAAGAAAGTCTGCACCATCTGCTGGTGACCACTAGAGGGTGGTATGAGACCATAGTTTATTTTCTCATCACAGACCCACCCAGGGCTGGGTCTCGGATCATTACAGATAAGCGTTTTTAGTGTTCAATGCGAATGCAACAGCATTCGCTGGAACATAATACCTATGATATAGATTTGATTTCGGGATAATAGCGTATACAGTCAAGAAATGGCAACGTCTATAGTGGAATTGACGTGTAGGGCTATGACTCAGCATTTCATGAATTACCCCAGACCGCTCTAAAACCATACTCACCACGGTATAACACAGGAACGTATGGATGGACACATTTATTCTTTTTCCCATATTGAACGATAGATAGGTGATGTCAATTGGGCCATAGTATTGTATCCATAGCTATAATATAGAATATAGTTATAGCTCTACAAACAAGGTGATGCAGTCCTATCTTTTAAAGCATGGCAGTGCTAGAGCGGGGCCCCGACTAATTCCCGGCAGTCAATGAGTTAACTGAAGAGCAGTACACCCAACACATGCTGTATTTTGTGCCATGTGGGCCAGTTTTGAGAAACATATATTTTTATAATTTATATTTAATATAATAACACAAGATAAGATATTCCTTTATTGATCCCCTTGGGAACACGTGGGCGTCATAGCAGCATAGGGGAGGGGGGAGGGAAGGTGTAGTTATAGGCAGGGTAATAGTAGAAAGACACAACCGTGTAAACAAAGGTGCAGATGAGGGCCTGTATGCTCCATCGGTTATATTATACGTTAAATATAGGTAATAAAGAATGATGCATATTTGATTTGGCAGGGTTTATGCAGGATATCCTTCCTGAGGCAACGCAGTGTTTTTGGGACATGTGTGTTTTCGGCGTGGGAGGAAACCGGAGTACCCAGAAGATACCCACGCGAGCATGGGAAGAACACGCAAACTCCACGGGGGAAAAGCCCCCTCGTCCGGGTTGCATTGACCACTGTGCCACTGTGCTGCAAAACCAATAGGAATAGAATATGGTCTGTTCTATTTCTTTTTTTTAAATATAAGTGTAACGGATGGTACCGCGAAGCGCAGTCACGATGGACTTCAGATGTTGTGAAGTGACTGGGGCGAGTAGCGGTACTATGGGTTAAACTCACTCTCACCCTTAACTCATTGACCGCCATGCCCATATGACCAAATTAGGGCTAGGGCGCCACCTCTTTAATCAATGTGAGGACGGGGAAATTTGCGAGTGCTTAAAATATATCTTAAATTATGGCTATGGGTCTAATACACCCGTCGCTTATCAATGACTTGCTTGCAGTCAACATGTATGAAACGGATTGTTTTTTCATCGGTACATTTCCGTTTTATACCGTTTTGAATACGAGTATAGTTTTGGAGATTTCTAGTAATTCCAGAGAAATACGCGATAATAGCCCTTTAGTGGAATACACAAAACACATGTTGTAATTTTTCGGCTGATTTATTAATCGTTTTCAAATAAACGCTAGATTATCGATAGTATATGTGTCCTTATGCACGATATAAAAGTGGGCTGAAAAATCGATTATCCGTGCCTTGCTCAGCGCCACCAGTACGCACACACACACATACACACAGACACATCGTGATTGCTATGAAAAAAACATCTGATTAACTCAATACTGGTAACATAGAGTCCTTACCTCACATCAGATGTTCTGCAAAAAGATTAATCCAATTCCTGATCGCCATTCCAAATATCGATCGCGTCCATTGATCCAACGTTATAGTCAAACACATAATCCACGCTGCTCCCAGTCCCCCCAGTCAACGTGGTACAACGATACTGCATGCCCGAGAAGCAAAACCTGGACCGGACTTTTTTTTTATGCACAGTCCCAGCCAATCCAATCCAATGATGTGCAATACCATCCGGGAGACGATAGGCGGCGGTATTTGCCCTTTTGCGAGCACAGACCCATTCCCAACGATAACATCCGGTTGGATGGATGAAAATGAATTGATATCGCTAATAAAAGAAATAACAATTAAAACCCAACTATACTCGTGATTGGCGCTGAACGGTTGGCTAGTTAACCCGACTATACTTGTGACTGGCGTTGAATGAGTTAAAAGACACAGACACATTGCAAAGCAGTGAATTCACCTCTTGGTATAGTGGTCTGTGCTGTCGACCCGTGGTGCTGCATACCACAGGTTCAAAACTCCCTCGGGCCATCGAAGTTTAACCCTTTCACTGCCACACTACAGAAGGTTAACCCTGTACTATCACACTACCGACGGTTACTGTAAAGTGTTAACCTTCTGTAGTGTGGCAGTGAAAGGGTTAACCGGCTGTTGTGTGGCAGTGAAAGGGTTAACCTTCTGTGCATTGTCCCAGTGAAAGGGTTAACCGTTTGATAGTGAAAGGGTTAAGGTGACAATATGACAACCACTATACATATATATATATATATTTTACTCCTTTAATCAGATGTAGTTGCAGAATTCAAACCAATTTTCAGCCAGCTCCTCTCCAGCCTCCCTCGCCCTCACTCTCCAAATGCACCTCGTTTTATCGGGGGTAATCATTCCTTAATTTGGTCCTATAATTGCACCCGGCCTTCGTATAATCAATAGACTAAACAGTTCATCACAAAGGGCTTTAATGCTTGTCTGGAGCAGCAGATTGCCATGCTATCCTGGAGCACATCAAGAGTCTGATTTGGCCCAACACACAAGTATAGTTCTGTGTCGTATGGCTCCACTCGGCGTCACTACTGCACTGTACCTCGCTCGTGCATGCGCACTGAATAAAAAATTCCACAATGTACCTTTACATCCCAACATCCGTCTGACCACACCCCTATCAGCTTACCTTCATAAGCAGGTGTGTGGCCACCTACTCGCCTCCTTCTTCGCTTTCACCACAAGGAAGTGCCTTCGGTAGATCCCCACTTGACGAGGTTGTTAGTAGAAGAAAGTTGGAAAACAAGAGATACGTTGACATCATATCTTTATTTTCTTTCTCACTATTTTCGAGAAAATACGGCGATATTGTCTTCGTTACTGGAGTGTCTGGAAGATGATGATCATTCTACACCTCCACCGTTTTTTTCGTATTAGGAGTTCACGCCGCTGACATGCTTCCCAACTACAATCCTCCTTGCTGCGGCTGGAAGGGGTAAGACCCTCCAGCAACACAGCTGGACTGTAAGGCGCACCGATTGTTGTGAGAAGCGGTGGGTTCCAGGTTGGGCGAGTAATGTTTGCTTGCGAGCACCACTTGTCTGTTAGTGCTATGGGGGCTAGCTGACAATGTTTACGAAAACCGGCCCCAGATTAGGGTCCTCTGTTCAGCCTATTAGGCGACGGCGGAGGATCTTGGTTTGAAGCCCATTATAGTCAACTAGTGGGCCACGACCAGGAACTGGTGATCCCAGGATTCTCTGGACGAGTGGATGCTTCTCTGTCACCGTGTAGGCCCCATCTTTCATATACAAATGAGAGTATACCCTAACGAGGAAATGTGGGCATGGATGTTCGTTATCGGGAGATCCATGTTTAAGTCGGCTGCAACCCAGATGGGACTTGTCTGGTAAAATCACCGTTGTAAACTGTGTTGACATCTCTTTTTCTCTTCTCTCTTAAAGGGGAGGAGGGTTTCAGACGGCGACCTGTCGGAAGTGTGGCTTGTTATGTCGTCTGTGTACGAGTTCAGGTGATAGCTGCTTAGCTTGCGTGCTAGTTGTGGCCTACCTGTTAGCCGCCCAGCTGTTAGCTGCGGCGTTAGCTCGCTGTGTTTACCAGGCTGGTATACGTTAGCTTGTGGCTATCAGCCGTTCGGCTGTTAGCTTAATGCTACACTGTTGAACGTTCTGAGACTATAACATGCTTTAAACACTCTGACGTCATCTTTGACAGAGGATGTTAGTCGAACCTACCCGGAGCCCGGCCGGCGAGGACTGCGTCAACAAGGAGAACCGTAGCGGCGGGATGGAGCAGCGACGCTGCCCGTGTCGTCAACACAGATGCTGTGTTTACTATCGGTGCCCTGTTAGAGACTGCAGTTCGCTTGGTCTGCACTCACGGTGGGTAAGGTCCCGACCGGACCTTAAACACTTCTTCTTTCTTTCCCTTCTAAATGTTTTGTAAATAACGATGTTTTCCAAAACGAGTGTTGCTGCACTACATTTAGGATATGACGCGAGTTGTGTGTGAATTGTCTTGTCACTGGTATTGGCTTCTCCATGCAAATCGGGTTGTTTGTTACAGATGTAAAAATTATCTGGTTTGTTGTGTTGAGAAACATCATGTGTGTTCATGTACCGTGTACTCACAACTAAGGGGGTTAAACTAACCTATAAAGCTATGCTTAGTGACATATGAGTGAAGAATGAATTCTTTTCTCAGCCTGTAATGACAATGAACAGTGTTTTTTCTCGGTTCCCTGGGGACTTCCTCACCTTCCTCTCAGACATGTTGTTTACAATATATTGTGTCACTGTGTGGTGGGATACGATGTAACCCTTAGCTTGATTGCTGGGGTTGTGCTAAAACCGCTTGAGGAACTGTATTTTCCTAAAGAAAAGATTGTTTGGTCACTTTTCATGTGTGCTTAGCAAGGCCTGTGGCCGATACTAATCGAGAATTGTGTATTCTCTCATTATGAAAAACGGCGTTCCTCTGTAGAGTGTATTTGCCATTTTTTGTGGTGATAAAGGGTTGTGTGTATCTTGTGATCTACAACTGGGTTGGGTTGGCCACAGAAGCACATGTGTAAGTCTGGTACCGGGGCTCTTAAGGGGGCCCTCTCTATTCTGTGTTTTTTCCTTAGTAAAAATCAGATAGCAGGTTAGCACATGAGCTGTGTGAAGCTGTTAGATGCTTCATGTAGCTGACTATGACTGTGTCATACTCTTTTTTGTCATTACATCGTATCATGGGTGTGGGGTCGTAAAGGGGTGAACTGGTAATCCTTTCCTCCCCTTTTCTGATTGGTCAGGGGTTAAAACCTCCTGTCCTTCAAGGTTCATGTCACGTTGCTGTTCGGCACGTTACAGGGTAAGAGGGGGGGGGGAGGGTGTTTCCTGGTCCCACGCCCTGGAATATTGGGCGTGTGCACCGCAGAAATCCCCCCGCCATAGAGTATGTCACTGTGCGCGTCTCTGTTGGTAAGACTTCCGTGTGCTGTTCAGGTCCATATGATGGATCTGTTTCAGGGAGGGGTCAGGGCTCCTCCTCACGAAGCTCCTACTCGGGCCGTCTGTGAGTTAGGACTCTCCTTCCCTGTGAGGGAGCCTCCTCAGAGTTCAGAGCCTCCTCCTCAGATTGTCAAGATGAGTACAACTTCAAAAAGGAGTTCTGCTCTATTGTGTGTGTATTCGATTCAATTCGATTATTGAGTGTATTGGTTCAGTGCCTCCTCCTCGGAGAGCCCTAATCCAAATATTACATAGCTCAATGTTGCAATATATTCTTTTCAATCTATACAGCTCACGTGGGAAGTCTCTCTGGGGATTTCCGTCTCCTCCCTATGGGAGGGTGGTGGGATGTAAAAATGTAAACAATTTTTACCCTCAGCCTGCGTCACGAGGGATTCATGTCAGTCTGTGTTCTTTCTTTTTTGAATAAAAAGAGGAAGGTACATGAAGCACGACGGCTCCGTGTCGTTCTCCCAGGCGACTTGGAGGAACAATGTTTGGTGTCTTGCTAGACTATCCATTGATGTGTTTGGGTCTCGACGCATACATAGTGCTGGCTCGGTGTGTTTCTGTTACAGGATCACACGGGCTAAGTGCGCCTTGGTTGCTTGTTAAAACAGCGTTTTTATAGGGCAACTGGGATGGAGTTTTGTCTCTTCCGAGCGCCAGTTTACTAGGTTGTCTCGATGAATTCTCATTCATATCTGGGGGATGTTAACGGAATAGATCTGAAGATAGGTAGAGGGGTCTCACGCCCTTGGGGTGGGCCACTGAGCACGGTCTAAATGAGGACCGTCTGGGTGGCGCCCTCTTTTCATGTTTTAGATCGACACGCATACCTACCCCCTCTCCTGGAGTGGGCATGTCGGCGTGGTTAGGACTGGTCACGGGACTGGTCTGGTCATGCTGGTCCAGGTCAGTTAACCCGTTGTCCGCCGGGGATGCAGATCTGCTGTTCTGGTACCCTGAGGGACTTGTGCTTTTTTCGGGGGGAAAAATGCCAGGTCGGTCCGGGTGTCACAGGGTTAGGCGCTATGGAGACCCTTGTTGGGTACATATTGTACTCTGCACTGTCGTAATGGCTTACGGCCATGCCAACCTGTACACGCCCGATCTCGTCCGATCTCGGCCGCTACGCAGGTTTGGTCCTGGTTAGTACTTGGTTGGGAGACCGCCTGGGAATACCAAGTGCGGTGTGCTTGGGGCTGGTTCTCCATTCTTTTCACTCCTCTCTCACGCGTGGCGAAGAGGGGGCTGTTGGGGTGGTCTTGGACCTCCTCTGGTAACCCTGTGCTTCCCGTGCTGCCGGGCCCGGTCCGAAGTAATGTTTTGTCGACCCGTAGGCCTGGAATAACCCTTTTTTGAAAACTGAAACACTTGTACTGCGGTATAGCCAGTTATGCCCGCAGGTGTGTTTTGGAGTTTTTTCTTGAGGGGTTATAGGAACAACCACTGCATAGGGTAACGACAGGGTGGTTGATTCCCTGGTGTGTTGAAGCAGTGTCAACTCCCGGGTTACCCGGTTGAGTGTGCCCCTGCACGTTCATGACGTCTGCCAATCATGTCAGCCTTCTCTGCCTCACCCCCTCTGGGTGGGTTTTTTATAATGGAGGCTTGGTCCTCTGGGAGAAGGCTGAGGATCCCAAAGGCTGTGAAAGCTCGACACAGACTGAGCTTCTTCCCCTCAGCCGCCAGGCTGATCAATGCCTCAGGCCCCCCCCCCCCCCCCCCTCGGTACCCCCCCCCCCCCCCCCCCCTCTGCCCCCAAGTGACACTGGCTAAATGACATTGACTGCACTGCACTAGTCCGTACTGGATCTCTGCACACTTCACTTTATATATATATATATATGTATTTTATTTATTGATTAATCCCCCACTGCACTGTTTCGTTTCTTGTCTGTGTTGGTGTTTGTTTACTGTGAAAAAAGAAAAAATGCATACACTGTATTGCTGCAACAATTACCAATGTGTTTACACAAATGGCTCAATAAAGGAATCTGAATCTGAATCTGAACAACGCCAGCATACGCCCCTTCCGCCGGGGGGGCTGTTCTCAGCTAACTCCTTTGGCGCCTGTCTCATCCGCAGTGCTCCAGGCTCAGGTTACAGCCTGTTGCCTGGTTTCCCCGGTGCGCTGCCTGCTTCCGTTGGTTAACCTTTTTTGTGTGCTTACGGCCATGCTGACTGCCTGTTCTGCAGGGTCAGTGTGCCAGGCGGTGTGCTATTGGGGGGAAAGGGCCCGCTCTTGGAGGGGCCTTATCCGAATACGCTGGCGATGTGGGGGGCGGTGTCACTAAGTGACCGCCTGGTGGGGTCTTGATGCCTGGCATCATTGACCTCTCCGGGCCCCCGTTTTCCAGGGGATCCAGTCCCTTCAGTGGGTCTGGGTCTTCCTTCGCGCTCCGCTGCTACGGCCTTGCCACGGGGTTGGGTTTGCTCTTGACCCCGTGATTTCTGGGGGCAGTAACGAGGTTGTTCCTTCCGTTCGTTCCCGGGTGGCATGCGGGTTGTGCGTGTGTGTGGTCGTGGGGTCAAGCCACGGTCTGCTCACCCTGTGCGTTGGGTTGCTTGAGTGCCTCTTCGCACGGTCGGGTCCGTCGCCCTCCCGGGAACCTCCAATAGGGGGGGTGCCCTCCATTAGGGGGGGTCGGGGGGGCTCGGTCCTCCCCGATCTGATGGTTGTGGGGGGCCTCAGCGGGTTACATTTGTCGGGCCATGGCTCTCGCTCGGCCTCCCTTGTGCAGTAGTGACGCCGAGCGGAGCCATACGACACAGAACGTTAGATTATGGCTATAACCAAGTTCTGTGAGTAATGGTGACGCTCGGCGTCAGACGCCGCTGCAGCCCTTGATCTCACCTTGTGGTGAAAGCTTGGGAAGGAGGCGAGTAGGTGGCCACACACCTGCTTATGAAGGTAAGCTGATAGGGGTGTGGTCAGACGGATGTTGGGATGTAAAGGTACATTGTGGAATTTTTTATTCAGTGCGCGTGCACGAGCGAGGTACAGTGCAGTAGTGACGCCGAGCATCACCATTACTCACAGAACTTGGTTATAGCCATAACCTAACGATACTAGGGGTTCGCCAGAGACCTCACGATACAATACTATTGCGATACTTGTGTCACGATACAATAGTATCGCGATACTAAATATATCGCGATACGCTGAGTATTGCGATATTAATATTGCAATATATATATATATATTTTTTTTTATCAAATTAAATGTATTACCTTTTTTCAACTGCAAAGTAAAACTTTGTCAACATGTTTTATCTAATAAAATAAAGTTCAGTCTGTTCATCTCACTTCAATAATTTTTATTGCAGAACATGGTACTTTCTCAAGCAGACAGATGTAAACACTGTAATCTGTGTTGCATGTACCTGACAAACTGAACTGTTTGTATTACAGTCATATTCCAAGTTAACTGAATGCACATGTGTGTGTGTGTGTGTGTGTGTGTGTGTGTGTGTGTGTGTGTGTGTGTGTGTGGACTACTGTACTATTACAGGTATTGAAATGAACAATGCAACTTCCTTATACAAAAATAATAATAAAAGAATTTATGAATAATTAAATATCGATACTTGGCGTCCCTGTATGGATATAGTATCGCCACGCAAAGTATCGCGCCACTACTATGTATCGATTTCCCCCCCCCACCCCGAATAGATACAGAGCTGTATTCAAATAACAACATACACACCACTAAGTAACTACATAATGGTTTAGTCAGAGACGTGGTTTATGTTTTTTTTTAAGTATAATGGCGAGAGATCAGTCACCCTGGTCCTGTAACCAGACTCCTCTTGGATTCTAAAGCCCCTTTTCAAACCAAAATTACCTTGATTTTATAGTCCAGGGACTACATTTCATGGTACTACATTGTTCCTCCAGCCCATTGTTGTCTGTGTTTCCACTGTGGTGTAAAGATTTGGCCAATGAGTCCACTGACGTGTGAACAAGGTCTCCGGGCCTCAGTGTCTCACTAGAACACTGAAAGACAAAGATCTTCGTGATCACAGTTAAATGGACAGACCAATGTTCTGTGGAATAATGATCCCCTCCCCTCCTCAAACAATCTCCCAGTCATGTTCCAATCCCCCACTATACACAGACTTGGCTGACAGGAGGAGCATGTTCAGTGGTAGACTAACACTCCCAAAATGTGGCACTGAACGGCACAGGAAGTCCTTCATTCCGACAGCCATCAGAGTTGACAATGCGTCACTGTGCCTCACTGCATCACTGAGCACAGCGTGACAGTTACCATCTTCCTGGACTTTTACCTTTAAAACAACATTGTCAATATTACACTTACTGTAGACTTAATGTAGATCTCTGTACTTTTTACTGTATATTTTATATTAGAATGTACATAGATTCGATTTGATTTGATTACGGATCCCCATTAGCTGGTGCCATAGCATTATTGCAAAACAAAATAATTAAAAATCAGTACTCAACACACAATGCATAATGAAACTAACAATTAAGATGGCTAAAATGACATGCAAGCACAGAAACAAAAAACAAAGAAAATACTTTACAGTGTTAAATACAATTTAAGATTATTTTAAAAAGTGAATCTACTGCAAATGCAGTAGATGTTTTGAGACAGGTTATTCCAAAGAGTTAATGCTCTAAAAATAAAAGATCTCCTTAAAGTGTTGGTTTTTGGACCTGGCAAATCAAGCTGCCCACTACTGGAACGTCTAGTGTAATGCTCCTGCACAGTATTACTAAAAACATACATACATAACATAGGTCATAGGGAATGTGAATCCCGGACCGTATTTTATTATTATTATTTTATTCTTAGGCTTATTCTATTCTTTATTCTTAGGCAATTTGTTGTTATTCTTATTCGTGATTTTGTTTAGTCTACCTAAATGTTTACTGTGAGCGATTTGTAGTGCCAAATTTCCCTTGGGATGATTAAAGTATTTCTATTCTATGCTATTCTCTCACCTGATAGCATCCCCCCCTTTCTTACTCCCTTTTTTCGCCAATACCGTGTTAAGGCGTGTTTCTCCGCCATGCGTTGTCTGCCAATCACGCCGTAAGGATCAATATTTCATATTTTCGTCATGGTATTCATATTTCACCCACGGAGTCTTGGCTGGTGCTGTAGGACTCCTCTCAACTCTGCAACGCTTCAATACTGCCACCTGGTGGCCGATCGGCGAGTTGCAACCGGAAGTCGATAATTGTGACGCCGGTGTGTCTCCCTATTCCGTCCGGCCACTCGTTTTCCGTCCCGGGACTCAATCCAGACACTGTGGATATCGATCCGTTGCCATAACTCAATAAACAACATGATTTGGATGTGTATTAGTAATATACAAACCGGAAATGGGTCGCATCGATCCCCACCACATAACTGGGATCTGTTTGCACCAGTGTGATCGCCCAACGGTAAGAGGAGGCTGACGTTACTTTCAGCCTGTTTGTTTATTATTATCCATACAAACTGCACTGATCTATATATCACCCATACTACATAAATGATTTAACGTCGGCCACGGAATTATAAACGACCCCCTCCCCTCCGTTCACCCGCAGATGATAAGTCATAACGTCTAGGACCATGTACAGTTAACATTTTTTATATAACGTTGATCGGTGTCAAACGGCATTTGATAATCTAATATATGCATTTATGTCTATATCTCACGTTCTAGGAAATACTGCAGAAAACAATAAAAACATATTTATACTCTAGACGGTATTTTTGTATGAATGTGTGAATGAAAAAGTAAAACGTTCCTACATCCTGAACGATAGATAATTGATGTTGAATGGGCCATAGTAATGTCAATTTGGCAATACAATTTAAAAAGTTATAGCCATGCAAAGAAGGTGAACATCTCCATAGACAAATAGCGCTGGCAGAGGATGGTTTAGGATGATCAAAGTCGTGGCAGAGAATGGGTTAATATGATTTATTTATTCTTTTTTTTTATGTTTTTTTTTTATGACAGTATTTATATATTTGTATATTATATACTGTAACTGTATAACTGTAACACTGTATATTATAAGTTTATCCTGCTCAAAGCACTTCACCATTTTAATAGTGTGTATTGAGCCGTACTGTATTGTAGCCATTCTCCAATCTGTTAAATAAAGTTTTCATTCATTCATTACACTACTGTACGTACACAATCATACGTGTAAAACCGACAAGATTGCAGCAGAGTAGATTTTCGAGTGATGACAGACTGTCACAGACTGATTGAATGACAGGTGAAACAACTAATTGTATTCACCTCTCGTCTCCCGCCCTTCCCACGCGCCACGAACCACTGCAGCTACTGTGATACAGTGCTTGCGCAGTCAGTCGATTTTAGCTAGTAGTCAGACTTTGCTAGCACAGAATGTCTCACTCGCAGAAAAGAAAAAGATCAGATTTCTTTTCTAAACATCCCGCCGGTCCCAGTGACAGTCCCACTAAATCTGATAAACGTCAGAGAGAGCCAGAGACGACAGGTTCAGCCTCAGCATCAGGTATTGAAGAGTTAACTGAGTCTGTTCCCCTATACCCCCCCTCGGGCGCCAGGGGCTTCCACTGAGGGGTGATGCAAATAGGGATGGGGTGTTATGGCAGCTGATGATGGAAAGAGTGCGCACAGAGTCTGATCCCGAGTTGAAGAATTGGCTCCAAAAGAGAGACAACTGGATGTCCAACAACATCCAAAACGAAATCTTACAGCTGTTTGCCCATGATATTCAGCGACAAATTAGAGGCAAAGCATCCAAAAGCCCGTTCTTTGGCTTGAGCGCTGACGGAACCACTGATGTCACTGGAAAATAACAATTCTCGTGTAATATATACAGTTCGCCGATGACAACTTGGAAACTCAGAACTCGGCCCAGACACAACAGCCAAGACGCTGTTTTTGTGTATAAAAGACATTCTTTTACGCCTCGACCTGCCCATGGAGAGGCTGATAGGATACTGTTTTGACGGGGCCAGCAACATGTCTGAGGGGTACAGGCTAGACTAAAGGATATGTGTCCCGACTCTGTTTTTCTCCACTGCGCAAAAAAAATATTATCTCAAAGGCCGCACCCCCTACCGATTTAAAGTTCCAACGTGCCTGTGTCCAGCCAGTATCCACTTTGAGTCATCCGCCTAACTCTTGATTTACTTGTACCGGTTTGGGTTTAATAAACCTGTGTTCAAGTTCAAGTTCAAGTTTGTTTATTATTTGTCACAATAAAATACAGAATACATTACGATGAAATGCTTGTTTCTGTATGAGCCACAGAGTGTGCTTCATACAGTAAAAACAAGAAAGTAAAAAAGTAGATAGATAGAGTTAATAGATACATATAATTTAGTGTTAACCCATTTAATCCCGAATTTTCTTCTTGCAATGTAAGTGCTTGCATTTTGTTCCTTAGACCTCCCTAACAGATGATCTGTATTTATTTTTTAATTTTATGATGGTTAAGTTGGTGAAAATGTTAGTTTTATGCTTGGTCACAATAGTGACCATTGGGATCTAACAGTCAAAATTTGCAATTTTGCACATTTTGACTATGTATTGTTATATATTTTGTGTTAGACTGGACCGATTTGCACTACACTTGCTGGAAGTGTGTACCGTGGTCCAATGTAGAACTTGTGAACTTTTTGTGTGCATGTGACTTATAGGGCGGGTCCACGGGCCATCCAAACACAGCTGTCCATTGACCTCCATTCATTTTTTAGAACAGCATTACACAAAAACTATTGAACACATTTTTACAAAACTTTGTGGATGCATGTGGCATGGGCCAACTTAGAATCCCTCATAATTAGGAGTGAATCCAACCCACAGGGCAGGTCCACACCCCGCCCGAACATTTCTGGCAGATGCCCATTGACGTTATCTGAATAATATGTGCAACAAAAAACCACTAGGGCATGGTGAGAAGTGGAGGGATGCACCACAAGGTTTCAACAAAAATAAATGTAAAATGAAATAATTCAACATTCAATGATGTGAGTGGGAGCTACGTATATGACCCGGGCCTGCCTCTGTCGGAGCGAGCATGCCCCCCCCCTCTGTTACTTGTGGTGTTATTTGATTAAAAAAAAAAAAATATTCAACAAGGTCAGCTCAGCTTGTGTATTAGTAGAGATTTCACTGTGCATGAAAACTTTTGTAGCACTCAATGTGGAGAGGTACACTACACCACACTTCTCGCAACTGTTCTGTTGCACCATTTGCATATTTGGTAACGGTTTCCGGTGTTTACTGGCCAATGATTCATCCCATCACCTCTTGCAGCATCAAGAAGCAAGTTCGAATATCTTCTGCCAGGGCCAAGAGGTGGTTTTCCGTATCTCGTTAGGAGACCCATGGACATCGATCGCTGGAAAGCCAGGAGGTCATGTTCACCACCAACCACATCTTTGTGGAACAGCCAACTGTTGACCAGGGCACTGTGAAGGGTCCACCACTAGATTGGCCACCACCATTTCTTTGACCTTATAGACGCCCTGTATCTTGAAACATCTTGATCATGCAGATCAACGCCACCCATGTTTTCATTGTATCGGAGGATGCACTCGGGCTGTTTCACCATAACTTTTGCTCTCTTTTCTCTGCTCCACCTGCTCACTTGCCCCTCAGAATAATGTTTTGAGAGCATTGGTTGCCATAGTCACAACACTATTTTCCTTCCATCGCACCAGTAGCTTCTCTCCCTCTTGTGCTACGTTGTGGGGTCTCTCTTTCTTCAGGGCGTCCTCTTGTGCTACGTTGTGGGGTCTCACATTCTTCAGGGCGTCCTTCTCTTGCTACGTTGTGGGGTCTCGCTTTCTTCAGAGCGTCCTCTTGTGCTATGTTGTGGGGTCTCGCTTTCTTCAGAGCGTCCTCTTGTGCTATGTTGTGGGGTCTCGCTTTCCTCACAGTGTCCTCTTGTGCTACGTTGTGGGGTCTCACTTTTTTGTAGGTCCGTTGTGGGAGAGTCACAGAGCAGAGGCAATGGGTTTTCGTCAACACTGACTGCTGCTGGAGTGAAATGTGAGGGATGCAAGGTGAAAAAGATACAATTACTATTTTGAAATGTATACTTTTTACTACACATAGCCTACTACAAACTACCAATTATCACATTTTCCATGTACTTCAAACAAGCACAGAAACATACTAATATACTAGGTACACACTTTTGTATTTGCATTATACTTTTATTTACACATAGTGTACTAATCTCTCACCTGGGATGGGATAGTTGGGGAGTTGAGGGGTGTCTGGGGGCTCATCTGGTGGTATCAGCTGAACACCATTGACATCCAGGTACATCACCTCTGCTTCCCCATTCAGCAGTCTAGCTGGCAAATGGCCTGTTTCACCTTTAGGGATGGGTATCATTAGTATACTTATGCTGTTTTAGACTAACAAATGTTTTAGTCCATAATTCAAAATTAAGTTAATAAATATGCCTATTTAGGCTATGAATGAGTGCAAGGGGCCAGGGTAACACCAGCACAATCATGGAACACAGACACTCAACAACTCAAGTTTAGTAGGATATACATTTACTTATAAATCCTCCCACCTTGAAATTCTGTGTCCGAGCTGTCGCTGTCACAATCACTTGCCACTGCATGTTGTTCAATTTGTGGAATGAGTGTTATACTGCAAACAGCACCTGGGGGGTAATTTTCAAAGAGCATGTCCAAAACATCTGCAAGTGTTAACCCTTTCACTGCCACACGACAGAAGGTTAAAGGGTTAACCTTCTGTCATGTGGCAGTGAAAGGGTTAACCGGCTGTTGTGTGGCAGTGAAAGGGTTAACCTTCTGTGTATTGTCACAGTGAAAGGGTTAACCGTTTGGTAGTGCGGCAGTGAAAGGGTTTTAACCTGTGTAGAAAAAAACGTGGATGAATAAGAGAAATCGTCAAAATCACCCATTTCTGACTATGTTTTATCCCAATGGTCACTTTTGTGACCATGGTTACATTTCCACCTCTTGAGGTTAAAATATGGATGCAAGCATATCATTGTCATTACATACCAGTAGAAGACCCTTTAATTAGTATATATGGGCCATTCTACCGAATTGGTTGAAAGTCAGGTTGGAAATATTTTGAAATTTGTTATGTTTTATTCCAAAAACGTTGTCAGAATATATATTGTACCATATCTAAAGTACATATATCTAGTGAGCGTACCGTTAATTTTTATATTGTATTTTCAGAATCTTTTGGAATGTTTTTCCTCCCCCAAAAATGGTCACTACCGAAACACAGTAATACACAAAGTTTGTGTAAGATTTGTGAGATTGTGTTTCCTTCCCTTCTCTAAAGAGTATTTTTTTTAAATTATTCAAGGTTTTCACAATTAAAATCAATAAAAATGAATTTTTTACCAAATTTCAAAGTTAAATTGATACAATTAATCAAAATCTAAATGCAATCTCTCTGTTAAATGAATAACACTGATCATATTGATTTCAGAGTTAATGGTTGATGAAATTGAACATACATTTAACCAATCAGTATAATAACATTTTAGTTTATAACTCAATATACTTAATTTTTTACAAAACACCCAGTGTTTCGGTAGTGACCACAGTATTTTGTTTGCAAAGTTGCATCATATTGAAGAGAATATGTGTTCCATTCTTAAAGTTACACACTGATTTTCAGACTTTGGAACACATTTATTTCAAAATGATGGGATTTAACTACTTGCCATTCCATTTTGTGGAATGATCACGTCACTACCGAAACGTTACCATAATGTTTCGGTAGTGACTGTTTCAGACTGTTTCGGTAGTGACAATTCTGGCTAACTTTGAGCATAACTTTGAGCAAAATAATTGAAGAGGTGTACACACATAAAAACATAATATTCTGCATGAAACCCCAAAAAAGTTTACTTAATTGAAGAAAATATGTGTTGTGGTGACAAGGTGGTGACAATTATTACGGTTACACATCGATTTTCAGACTTTGGAATACATTTATTTCAAAAGTATGGGATTTAGCTACTTACCATGCAGCCATGAGGGACAGGGAGGCAGTGTCAATGCCTGGTCAAAAATGCAGGGGTGTGGTTAAAAACCAGGCTCAGCCAATGGACTAAAACTCCTGTGTTTCGGTAGTGACATGAAAACTAGGGACAAGGTTTTTTTTAGTATAGTTTTTTAATAAAAAAATTAAACCCACAATAAATCTAAATCGTTCAACTTCTGTTTAAACTTAATCATGAAGATCTTTGAAATTACACCATTGAACTAAATCTAAAAAAAAATTAAGTGTTATTTACATACATTGAAATTTACATATCAGGGTTGGGGACAGCTACTCCCCAATAGAAAGTACCCTATAAATGATGATTTTGTATATATTTAGCTCATCACAATATAATTGAATGCCTTGGGTTAAAATAGATCATAACATATTCTTAGTAAATATCTATGTCTGAATACTTAATTGTTTTGTTAAATAGTTTTTCTTGTTGTGGAACTGCACTTTGAACCAATTCGGTAGAATGCCCCATATACAACATACTATAGTTTAATCTGTAAAGTAAGATGTTGTACTTACTTCTTTTTGTGGGGTGTTCTAGCCATAGATATGGTTCTAGCAGCCATTTCATCCTGCATGGACAAACAGGAAGTAGACTGGCCTGGTCATGTGATGATTCAAGCTAGTCACATGACCTTTATACAATTTGAAAGTAGACAACATGTTGTTTCTTGTGAAAGTTTATTTTTTGTATCTAGACTAGAGCTTCTAGAAGTAAAAAATAAAAGTATCACAAATGTGACCATTGGGATTAAATGGGTTAAAAGGTGTCTAAAGTGAGTAAAGTGGGTGTTAAGGTGAGTGTTTGTTTAAAGTGAGTAGTGTGTACATGTGGATGTGTGTGCCGTGAGTGTATTGTGTTTAACCTGAGTACATTCATTGATCCGGTTATATTCCAACACTGTTCCCTGCATACTCTTTGCCATATTGTAACGTTTCACGTTATTGACGACTCACCGACTCAGGGGGTTAGTTCTCACGTTATGGTTCATTCACAGTTCTTGGGTTACAGTCACAATACTTACTGGGTGCATCACCTCTCGTTGCTCAAACTAATACTGCACCGGCTACTGTCATACTACCAAGAGAGCGCACGCTAGGTGCCACACCCTCTTATACCTTTACCCCAGGTCAGCCCCTGCACTCTAGCCTCTGTCACCCCGCGGCTTGCGCGGCCAATAGCGTCGCTGCCAGCCCGAGAGGGCGGAGTGCTGAGTGACAGACCAATGACCCCCAAACTCAGGGTTGTTACAATATATTGGTCCACACATTGAACAGTATACTACTGTGCAACAGACCCGCTCAATGCACTGGCAACTCACACAAGTGCAGGCGACTCCTATTTCCAAACAGGGTTTGTAGATTGTTTGGAGTGCAATATTCTCTGTGCCCGAGTTGCCTCCTAAATAGGCAATAGCGATCTCTAAATTATTGTGTGTGCTTTTGTGCATAGATCACTTGATTTTTCTCAGTTTATAATGCGCATGTCACGTTTGCCTTTCCTGGTTGAAAGCATTATGACATTGGCGATATGGACCTTAAATGTATCGTTAAATACTTACAACCTACAAACGTGCAACTGTTGTGACAGCACAATACTAACTAAAAGATTCAATCAATCAGAATGTTCAGCACCGCAAGCAACACCCCCAAAGTTCCTGCACTTCCAAGTCCTATCCCCAGAGGAGGGGCTTCTTGTGGGGGAAAATCGGGTAAAGAAAGATGTCCCAGAACTTTTCCTCAAAATGTATCTAATCCCTGGTTAAAGTCCCTGCGGTCGAAACGGAGCTAAAGTGATTGAAACCCAAGGGAGTTGCTTTGATGTAGTCGGCCAATCAGAATGCGTAATGAGGATGTTCTGACTGGAGCACTACTTTATGCTTCAAGCAATCTGTTTGCTGACAGCCCTCGCCTGTGTTCCACACCCCGCTGAGAAAAGTGGACACCAACTCCCATTGTTTTGAATCTCATTTATTATAGCGCTAGCAACCAATTAGTCTGCTTGGAGTGAATATTATTACACAAAACCCTCACATCACTCCTTGCCCAATCGTGTTGTCAGGGAAGTAGAGCTTGTGAGGCTGGGAAATTAGTACTTCTTTGTACTAACTGTGGTTGATAGACTTCCAGTGGTACAACTATATGCACACACAGTAACACGAAGGCCATCAGAACACTGAACACCGAACTCTCAACACACAAGTACACATGAGCACACACATACACGCACACAACACACAGACAGTCGCTTTAAACAAAATGGAAAGGTCACTTTAAAGGAATGAGGAAAATAAAGGTCACTTTAAGGTAGAACCGATGTGGTTCTTGTATAGTTTAGATATAGTATATATATATATATAAGCAGCGATGCGTTGCTCATGGGACAATTTTACAATTCATCATTGTTACATGAAAATATGTTTGCACCAGATTTAGCAGAAGCTAATTTCCATCTGTGGTCTATCCAGCTGCTAACTGTATTTGAGTGAGTTAAGTCTTGGTGTTATGGTAGACTCAGACCTAAGCTTTAAATCACAATCAACAAGTTGACAAAAACTTAATTCTTCCACCTTAGAAACATAGCTAAAGTACGGCCATTTATAAATCAAAAGGACGCTGAAAACCAGATCCATGCCTTTATCTCAAGCCAACTCGACTACTGTAATGCACTCCTTACCGGCCTCCCGATTAAATACTATGATAACTATTTTATTGCAATGCACTATTGCATTATTTTATTCTATTTTACTAACTATTTTATTGCACTGCACTATTTTACTTTGTATCAGTGAATCATAGACGCCTGGCCATAAGAGCATTCGGAGCATCTCTGCTCTCCCACTATTGAACTTGGGGGAGCAAAGGTATAATCTTGCTCCACCACTTTTTGATTATATGGAAAATATGATATATCCCCCCCCAATATATAAATCTAACCAACTGAGTTTTATAGTGAAAAGAGCAGCTTTATTGGTCAAGATTGAAGGCTCTATATTGCAGGAAATTGCACGTACAGGTTCATTAAATTAAAAAAAAATCTGTCGTGGAGGGGGTCGTGCCTGAGCCCCTCCAAACCACCCCTTGCCTGCCAAAAAAATAAAAATAAAATAAAAAAAGGGGACCATCTGGGCTAAGCCCCGGATCTCCTACAATCCTAAATCCGCCCCTGGTACCAACCTGGCTACTTTGCATATCAATAGCGCCGGTCGCTCGTCAGGTGTTACATTCCATTCGTAGAGGCAATTAGGCACTGTCTTTAGTCTGTCCTTATGCGAGGGAACATTTATGCGCATGCGCGGGAGCGCGCGCACACGCCTGGGAGCGCGCGTGCATGTGGCGTCATTAGTGTGCGTGCAGCCTGTGTTGATATGAGCATCGCAACACTGGATATAAGTATAGCATAATGACATTAATAAATCAAATTAATTAATTAATTAAGATTAATTAAAATAAAAGATTTATAAAACTGTATATTGTATAGTGTACATAGGACCCAGTGCCTTCTCAGGAATGTATCATAATTTATATGATCTATTTTATCATGCCCGTCTTTTTATTATCTGTTTTTTTTATGTCTATTTTATTATTAGAATTAATGCACAATCAAAGCGGGCATGACCACCCGCATTTCACTGTATGCCCTGGTATGTATGTGACAAATAAACGTCTTGAATCTTGAACAACATGCACGCACACAAACAAGCAACGCACATGTGCACACGTATAGAAATACAATTTGTAAACAATTCATTCTCACCATGACAAACACGCATGAACATGCACACGCACACACACACACACACACACACACACACACACACACACACACACACACTAGAAATAACATTCGCAAACAATTCACTCTCACCAAGACATACACGCACGCACACACACACACACACACACACACACACACACACACACACACACACACACACACACACACACACACACACACACACACACACACACACACACACACACACACACACACACACACACACACACACACACACACACACACACACACACACAAGCAAGTGAATCTCCTTGAGTTCCAGACAGGTAACATAAAGGCTACTGATTGCATATTGATCCAGAACTTTCCACAGCCCTCCAGCCTCACAGGCCTTTTATTTCCATCATATTTTCTTTTGCACTAATGTCCCAGAACAATTTCAAACATATTTTTATAGAAGAAAATTATGGGGTTTTGCAGGCTAAAATAAGACTAACAGATAAGCCCTACAATTGAGACAGGATGGGAACAAAAACTATGTTGCTTTCCCCTGCTGTGCACCTGAACCTCTGACACGTCTGATGCAAAACCTCTTTTAGTTGTACTGTACTTGTGCTGTATAATGACAATACATATAATTATCTTTAATATTTATCTAATCTAATCTAGTAGGCCTAGTCAGACCTGTTAATTTAATTTAATCTAATCTAGTAGGCCTAGTCA
Source organism: Notolepis coatsorum (assembly GCF_963971535.1). Taxonomy (NCBI): domain Eukaryota; kingdom Metazoa; phylum Chordata; class Actinopteri; order Aulopiformes; family Paralepididae; genus Notolepis; species Notolepis coatsorum. Next base: position 49,874,692 of record NC_140165.1, read on the forward strand.
AATCTGTTAATCTAATATAATATAATCTAGTAGGCCTAGTCAGACCTGTTCATCTAATATAATATAATCTAGTAGGCCTAGTCAAATCTGTTAATCTAATCTAATCCAGTAGGCCTAGTCAAATCGGTTAATCTAATATAATCTAGTCGAATAGGCCTAGGTAGACCTGTTAATCTAATATAATATAATCTAGTAGGCCTAGTCAAATCTGTTAATCTAATATAATCTAATCTAGTAGGCCTAGTCAGACCTGTTAATTTATTCTAATCTAATCTAGTAGGCCTAGTCAAATCTGTTAATCTAATATAATATAATCTAGTAGACCTAGTCAGACCTGTTCATCTAATATAATCTAATCGAATATGCCTAGTCAGACCTGTTAATCTAATCTAATCAAGTAGGCCTAGTCAAATCTGTTCATCTAATATAATCTAATCGAGTAGGCCTAGTCAGACCTGTTAATTGAATCTAATCGCATCTAGTAGGCCTAGTCAGACCTGTTAATCTAATCTAATCTAATATAGTAGGCTTAGTCAGACCTGTTAATCTAATCTAGTAGGCCAGGTCAAATATGTTAATCTAATATAATCTAATCGAATAGGCCTAGTCAGACCTGTTAATCTAATCTAATCTAGTAGGCCTAGTCAAATATGTTAATCTAATATAATCTAATCGAATATGCCTAGTCAAATCTGTTCATCTAATATAATATAATCGAGTAGTCTTAGTCAGACCTGTTAATCTAATCTAGTAGGACAGGTCAAATATGTTAATCTAATATAATCTAATCGAATATGCCTAGTCAGACCTGTTAATCTAATCTAATCTAGTAGGCCTAGTCAGACCTGTTAATCTAATCTAATCTAGTAGGCCTAGTCAAATATGTTAATCTAATCTAATCTAATCGAATAGGCCTAGTCAGACCTGTTAATCTAATCTAATCTAGTAGGCCTACTCAGACCTGTTAATTTAATCTAATCTAGTAGGCCTAGTCAAATATGTTAATCTAATATAATCTAATCGAGTAGGCCTAGTCAGACCTGTTAATCTAATCTAATCTAGTAGGCCTAGTCAAATATGTTAATCTAATATAATCTAATCGAGTAGGCCTAGTCAGACCTGTTAATCTAATCTAATCTAGTAGGCCTAGTCAAATCTGTTAATCAAATCTAATCTAGTAGGCCTAGTCAGACCTGTTAATCTAATATAATCTAATCGAGTAGGCCTAGTCAGACCTGTTAATCTAATCTAATCTAGTAGGCCTAGTCAAATCTGTTCATCTAATATAATATAATCTAGTAGGACTCGTCAAATCTGTTCATCTAATATAATATAATCTAGTAGGCCTAGTCAAATCTGTTCATCTAATATAATCGAATATGCCTAGTCAGACCTGTTAATCTAATCTAATCTAATCTAGTAGGCCTAGTCAAATCTGTGAATCTAATCTAATCAAGTAGGCCTAGTCAAATCTGTTCATCTAATATAATCTAGTAGGCCTACTCAGACCTGTTAATTGAATCTAATCTAATCTAGTAGGCCTAGTCAGACCTGTTAATCTAATCTAATCTAATATAGTAGGCCTAGTCAAATATGTTAATCTAATATAATCTAATCGAGTAGGCCTAGTCAGACCTGTTAATCTAATCTAATCTAATCTAGTAGGCCTAGTCAGACCTGTTAATCTAATCTAATCTAGTAGGCCTAGTCAAATCTGTTAATCTAATATAATCTAATCTAGTAGGCCTACTCAGACCTGTTAATTGAATCTAATCTAGTCTAGTAGGCCTAGTCAAATATGTTAATCTAATATAATCTAATCGAGTAGGCCTAGTCAGACCTGTTAATCTAATCTAATCTAGTAGGCCTAGTCAAATATGTCAATCTAATATAATCGAGTAGGCCTAGTCAGACCTGTTAATCTAATCTAATCTAGTAGGCCTAGTCAAATCTGTTAATATAATATAATATAATATAGTAGGCCTAGTCAAATCTGTTCATCTAATATAATATAATCTAGTAGGCCTCATCAAATCTGTTAATCTAATCTAGTAGGCCTACTCAGACCTGTTAATTGAATCTAATCTAATCTAGTAGGCCTACTCAGACCTGTTAATTGAATCTAATCTAATCTAGTAGGCCTAGTCAAATATGTTAATCTAATCTAGTAGGCCTACTCAGACCTGTTAATTGAATCTAATCTAATCTAGTAGGCCTACTCAGACCTGTTAATTGAATCTAATCTAATCTAGTAGGCCTAGTCAAATATGTTAATCTAATATAATCGAGTAGGCCTAGTCAGACCTGTTAATCTAATCTAGTAGGCCTAGTCAAATATGTTAATCTAATCTAATCTAGTAGGCCTAGTCAAATCTGTTAATCTAATCTAATCTAGTAGGCCTAGTCAGACCTGTTAATCTAATCTAATCTAGTAGGCCTAGTCAAATCTGTTCATCTAATCTAATCTAATCTAGTAGGCCCAGTCAGACCTGTTAATCTAATCTAATCTAGTAGGCCTAGTCAAATCTGTTAATCTAATATAATCTAATCGAATAGGCCTAGTCAGACCTGTTAATCTAATCTAATCTAGTAGGCCTAGTCAAATCTGTTAATCTAATATAATCTAATCTAGTAGGCCTAGTCAGACCTGTTAATCTAATCTAATCTAGTAGGCCTACTCAGACCTGTTAATTGAATCTAATATAATCTAGTAGGCCTAGTCAAATCTGTTAATCTAATATAATCTAATCGAGTAGGCCTAGTCAGACCTGTTAATCTAATCTAGTAGGCCTAGTCAGACCTGTCAGAGGCCAAACTTATTTTAGTTGCACTGTACTTGTGCTGTATAATGATAATACATATCTTTATCTTTAATCTTTATCTAAGCTAATCTAATCATGAACGTGTCAAAGCGAGAAAGACGCAAAGCCACTCGAATGACAAAGTACAGCGGAACAAATTGCTCAAATAGGACACAAAAGCATCGCATTTTGAAAGTATCAAAACATGAAAGATGTGAAGCCACTCGAAAGGCAAAAAGTACAGGTTATAATTATTTTCTCAAATAGTAGAAAATGAATCAATGGCAATGGAGCTCAGTAGAGTCTACTGGCTGAGATGCAGCTGACAGGGTTAGATGTTTGAAGTGGGGTGATGACATCACTGGACCGGGGTCTTCAAAGCGTTATATGGTTTCTGCAGAGGTTCACGATTGGTCAACCATCAATAATGGCAAAACTGTGGACCTGTAGGCTGTAGATATCACCAATCACTTATGTTCATGTTGACAGAGCTTTCATACTCAACACATATCCAAGCATTACAACGTAGACCATGGTAATCTTTTCAGGAAATTGTGAGGCAGGATGGTGGGTTACAAGATCGCCTAGAGAGAGGCTCCCCAGCAACCGTAATGCCACAGGTTTGATCCCAGGCACCGATATGAGGGCGTATTCCAGTTGTGAGCTGTCGACCAGACGCCGGCTGGAATTGTACTCTTACAGCCCATCACTACTGCCTTATCCAAACACGACTTGATTGACAAATCAACATCAAGCTCTCGCTCTATGTCCTCTGTTCACTGTTTCCTTGGAGACGGCAAAAAAGCACTTTCAGTACCCGCGCTGTCCACAAAGTGTCATCATGGCAAGGTATCGAATCGGGACGTTTCAAATTATACCCGTAGGGGATAGCAGATCCCCCTGGAGCTGCAGGTGGCGGATGATGACAGCCCCCGGAAGTCCTGTGATGATGACAGCCCTATGATGAATGAATGAATGGTCATTACATAGCGCTTTTCTAGACACTCAAAGTGCTCCCCACAATGTTGGGTGGAAATTGCCTCCTTCACCACCACTGGTAGCACCCAACCTTGGGATACGCAGGCTCAATGGCTGCCATACACAGGCACCAGGCACACATCACACTACACAACAGTGGTGAGTTACATCACAACAATAGCCGATGGTATTGTCCCCAGGAAAACTGTGCGGATTTTCCCAAACCAGAAACCGTGGGTGGATAGCACTATTAGAGCAGCTCTGAACTCTCGTACCACCGCCTACAACCTGGGTAGAGAGTCAGGAAACATGGAGGAGTATAAGGCTTCAGTCTATACTCTACGCAAGGCTGTCAAACTTGCTAAGAGGACATATGCTGATAAACTGGAGACACAAATGGCACAAAACGACACAAGAGGATTATGGCAGGGGCTGAAGACAATAACTGACTATAAAGTCAGCGCCCCCTCAATGGGGAGCGACGACGCCTCCCTCGCGGACAAGCTCAACATCTTCTACGCTCGGTTTGGTGTAGACAGTGGCGCTGCTGGCTCTCCGGCTAGTGACGTCACTGGCGCGCCGGCTGTTGTGGAGGGGGGGGGGGCAACCGCGAGGGGGGGGGGACGCTCTCTCGTTGTCGGAACACAGTGTGAGAAGAGCATTTATGCAGGTGAACACCAGGAAGGCTGCTGGCCCAGATGGCATAACAGGACGTATACTCAAGACCTGTGCCAACCAGCTGGCCCCTGTGTTCACCGCCATATTTAATCAATCACTGGCAGAGTCAGTGGTCCCTGCCTGCTTCAAGATGTCTACCATCATCCCTGTGCCGAAGAAACCCTCCCCAGCATGTCCAAATGACTACAGACCGGTGGCACTCACCTCTGTGGTCATGAAATGTTTCGAGAGGCTGGTCAAGGACCACATTTGTGCCTCCCTCCCCAGTGATATGGACCCTATGCAATTTGCATACAGGACAAACCGGTCCACCGACGACGCGGTCTCCCAGGTACTGCACAGCACTCTCTCGCACCTTGACCGTCAGAAGGGGGGCTATGTGAGACTGTTGTTCATTGACTACAGCTCAGCGTTCAACACCATAGTCCCCACCAGACTGGTGGACAAGCTGATCGAGCTAGGTCTGAGCTCCGCCCTGAGCGCCTGGGTACTGGACTTTCTGAGCGAAAGACCCCAGGCGGTCAGGGTGGGGGGTCAGACCTCCAACACCATCACCCTGAGCATCGGGTCCCCCCAGGGCTGTGTTCTGAGCCCCCTGCTGTACTCACTCTACACACACGACTGTGTGGCCAAGTTCAGCTCCAACTCCATAGTGAAGTTCGCAGATGACACGGTGGTGGTGGGGCTGATCTCGGACAACGACGAGAAGGCCTACCGGGAGGAGGTTGAGGTACTGGAACGCTGGTGCCAGGACAACAGCCTGCTCCTGAACATTGGTAAAACCAAGGAGCTGATCGTGGATTATAGGAGAGGACAGCAGGAGACGCACACACCACTGATGATTAACGGGGCTACCGTGGACAGGGTGAGCAGCTTCAAGTACCTGGGGGTCCACATCTCAGAGGACCTGACATGGTCAACACACATAGACACAGTAGTAAAGAAGGCGAAACAGCGTCTCTACCACCTGAGACAGTTAAGGAAGTTCAGAGTATCGGGAAAGATACTCCAGTCCTTCTACTCAGGAGCTGTAGAGAGCATCCTGACCGGAAACATCACTGCCTGGTATGGAAACAGCACGGCACAGGACAAGAAGGCCCTACAGAGAGTGGTGCGCTCAGCCGAGCGTACCACGGGTATTGCACTACCCCCCCTGCAGGTTCTATACAACAAGAGGTGCAAATCCAGAGCCTGCAGGATAATGAAAGACCCTCACCACCCCAATAACAGCCTGTTTCAGCTGCTGAGGTCAGGCAGACGCCTGCGAACCCCAGCTACTAGGACAGAGCGGCTTAGGCTCAGCTTCTTCCCCCAGGCCATCAGAACCATGAACAATGAACATTGAGTGCTCAGAACATTGAACTGTCCACACACAAGCACACATGAACACACACACGACACGCACACTGTGCACGCTCACACACGAGCAGCCACTTAACACTTTAACATGAGCGGGCACACACTCATGTCGCACACACGCACACTTATGGCCAAAGGAAAGGACACTTTAAATTAGAATAACAGGAACAGTGTATTGCACTACCAAAGCTAACTAGCATGTCCCATATGCTCTGTAAATAACTATGTACAGATACCGAGATGTCACTCCATGTTACCTGCTACCTGTTACTGCACAATGTTGTTTCTTCTTTTGATTCTATTATATGTACCACTGTATTGCACATCGTTGCGGGCAAGACCACCCGCATTTCATTGTATACCTGTATGCCGTGACAATTAAAACTCTTGACTTGACTTGACTTGACAATGGCTGAACGGCTCAGGAGACAGGGATTGATATCAGCCAATTAAGGGGAAGGGATGATAGGTGGCCTTGATGTCACAGAATTTGGCGAGGAACGTCGGGGAACCCCCTACTCTTTGCGATAGGCGTCCTGGGTTATTTAATGACCGAATTCAGTCAGGACCTCGGTTTTAGCATCTCATCCAAAGGACGGCACTCCCAGCTATAGCCTACGGTGTCCCTATCACCGCAAGACGGGCATTGGTACTACTGACTAGTCCAGAGGACAGAGTGCTCCCTGCTGGACAACAACAGTACTTTCCGACAACAGCCTTGACCGTTGATGATGTGAAAATGTTCTCATGTTGGAAGTGTGTATGTGTCAGTGGAGGCTGCTGACCAAATTTTTAGACAAATTATTATATTATATTATATATTAAATTATATTTTTAAAACATCCCCCACTATGTGTCAGTGGTCAGTGGACACAGATGAAAACATATTAACATTAGGTGACAGCGGACCTGACCAGATGAAAACATATTAGGTGACAGCGCACCTGACCAGATGAAATCATATTAGGTGACAGCGCACCTGACCAGATGAAATCATATTAGGTGACAGCGCACCTGACCAGATCAAAACATATTAGGTGAAGGTGACAAGGAAGCCACAGACTCATACCCCCCCGACACTCAACTAACCGCCTCGGACAGTCCTTCATACCAGTGGCCATCAGGCTCCACAACAGTGGGCAGGGACTGCTGCCAGACATCGACCTAGAACTAATAGGAACCCAAGTAGGACAATAACACTACCTTATGCATACTGCACCTTATGTGGATACTGTGATACTGTGAATAATGAATAATGTATATTTCAGTTAGTTAGATAGTAAATTATAACACTACCTTATGCATACTGCACCTTATGTGACACTGTGAAAATGTATTTCAGTTAGTTAGATAGTAAATTATATTGACCTATTTGTTTACACTGCTTGTGTTGTTTTCACTACCTGTACCCCCCCCCCCCCCCCCCTTGCTGCTATGATGCCTGAATTTCCCCAAGGGGATCAATAAAGGAATATCTTATCTTAAAAGGAAAGATGAAATTACCTACCTGGGTTCCATCCTATAGAGGCAAATCTTTCCTCTGACAAAATGGGATCCAATGTAATAAAACTAAGTCAACCAACGAACTAGATTCCTGTACCGGATCTCCTCTCTGGTAAACAAGAATACCTTGAAGACTCTAACAGGAGCACTCATTCAAGGGTACTACGACTTTGCTTGCACCTCA